>NC_134833.1:98954172-99192608 GCF_004210375.1 Tachypleus tridentatus
CTCTACCCATATCAGCCATTTTTACATATATATATAATTCATCCCATTCTTCTTGAGGTAATCTAAGATTCAACAGGGTTGGTTATTAAATCTGCAGGATCTTCCCATTGTTAACTTCAAACTTACAGGGTTGGCTATGACATCCATAGCTGGCAAGAGGACTGAACTGCACAATACTTCCCGAATTAGTGTACTAAGGCTTCTGAAAGGAGGGCAAAAGAATATGACTTTTACTGATATTGTTCACATTTTATAAAAATGGTTAGTATCACCACATCAATTCTACTGTCACCATAATACAGCAGAAACTCTATCTACAAGTGATCATAAAATCATATAAAATAGCATCATCAATAACTTATAAATACTGTTAACTTTTTACACTACATAACAACATAATACTTTTAACAACTGGCATAAAAACATTTTCATACAACTTGACATAGCAATATTATCCATATACCATAAACTTGTATTAATACCACCATAAATCATACAAAAATATGATTCAAAAGTTTATTTGCTCTTTTACCTATTAACGTGTGGCCATACAAACTACAAACAAGTAATTTACTGCATACCAAATTTCAACTTCTGGTAGTTTATTGCATATCCTTTTAACAAATATATTCATGGCAAAAAGAAAAAAAAAAAGAGAGTAAAATCTCAAATTTACTATTTTATCTTATAACAGTGGAAGTTGGTCAGCATTTTCACTGGCATCTCACACTACATTCTTGATTGTCATCTCAGTTAACAACATGTTTAATCCTGTACTAATTAAAGCACTTGATAATGGGTTTTATAATAAAGTACATTTACCTGTGTGGTAATTGGATATATACAATATTTTACTCTGCTAGTATCATTGAGATAGAGTTATTGTGGAAATGGTTATACAGTTACACTTATACAACTGGTAAACAGCAGTTATACAGACAAACCATTCAAAGCCAGCTAGTCTGGACCAAAAACAGCAGACTTCAAGCAAGCATCATAAGAAAGAAGTAATGATATTGTTACATGTACAAGTGTTTTTCCACAAAGTACTACAGATGCAGTTTTGTGCATTGTACCTCTCTCCTTTAGTAATAACAACAATGCACAAAACACATATTCTGCTCTATTACTTGAACAGTGATCTATTCAAGAGTTATACCAGTGCTTGCTTGTAACTATGGGTTAATATAGTGCTGGGCTGTAACTATGTGCATACTGTTCCTAAGTGAATTGTCATCAGTACAATAACAGAAGCATTATCAATAAAAAAAAAAAGCAAACAGCTTGAGTCATATTCACTGCACTGTATCCATGAATAATTATACAGCTTTCAGAACACCCAAAGGATCTAACTGATGGTCATGCTAACAATCTGATCTCAACACAAATTTGGTACATCTTGCAACTACTGAATTGTATTTTTTTCTTGATGGTAATATTTATGATCAGAATGATGGAGTGGCTATGGATGGTTGATTGACTTCTTCTTTGGTCAATCCTTTTTTTCTGTTATCATGAAAAAATTGGCTGGAAAACTGTCCAATGTCTTCTAACCCATTATGCTACTGTACATACAATATATTCTCACCACCTTTAATAAATCTGATCATATGTCACTGATCCAATATTTCAAAACTCTTTGAAGAAGCAAAATTTCTTAAATCACTAAGGTATGAAATTTCCATGTATCTGTTAGTTGTAGTTTTCCTAAATGTTGGTATTCTCTAAGTATAAACAATCAGTTATGAACTATACTTCACAATGTGTATTCTCAAATACAGTTGAGATATAATTTTAAACTTGACTGCTTCAAACAATAATTTTTCATTTTTAAAGATCATATTCCTTTACCGAATTTATCAATTGTCATTTATAAATGCACCTGTCCTTACTGTCAGCATGGTTATACAAGTTACACTGTAAGTAAACTATTAATTTGTAAGAAGGAACATCCAAATGTAAGGCATTAGAATAGATTAAGCATACTGGAACGAGTCCAATGAGCATGAAGTCATCCACTCACACTGCTTTATGATCTTAATTAGGGCAAGTGATGAACATCTGTGTAAAAGACAGCTTGCTCATAAACAAGCTGAGGCCTAAAGTTATTCAAGTATGTTACTCCTAGTTTCATAGCCATAATTGTATATTAGTGTAGTTGAATATGAGTGGTTACAATCAAAGGGTTTCAATTATACAAAGTTATAAGCTGTTAATTGTTACAGGCCACCTGATAAAGTACTGACTGTATAATGTGACTAGGGTTCTTACTAGCATAGACACTGATGAATAATCATAGGAGATTAACTTTGGACAAGTGATGAAAATTGTGTGGAAAAAATATTAACAAAGATTTTCTGAAGTAACTTACATTGTTTTATATACCAAAAGGTCATAAGCCAAAGAGAATGGATTTCATTTTAAACTTATTGTTTACCAATAATAAGGGTTTGTGATTACAACCACTGAAATGTCAAAACATTTGGAGAAAAGTAATAACCGCATAATTAAGTTTGATGTTTTTCTTTGTGCTGAGATAAAAATTTAAAAGTTAATTTTTAATTTTAAGAAAGTAACCTGTGAGCCTACAAGATAAGATTAATCATCAGTGAATTAGAATAAGAAGTTAACAGATGATTTAGGACAGTGTTGGTAAAGTTAAATTAATAAACTGATTTTAATTCAAAATAGGCATGTTTGTAAAAAGAGAGAAAGAATAACAGAGAAGACCAACCCTAAATAACTTACTAGGGAAATAAAAAAAGAAAATCAGGAAAAAAACAAAACAGAAATGTAGTTGAGTGTTGTCATTTTGACCAGCATTGCAACCACTAGATAACCATAAAAGTATACATACAACAACTTTTAATTTAGTAAATGTATCTTTACAAACATTGGCAAGCTTTTAGTAAATATTCAAAGTATTCCGCACACAGAAAGTCAGATTTTTTTTTAAGTTGAATACTTTTATTAAAGATTTGGCTGTGAATTTATGGAGTCAGGCTTTGACTAGTTTGGGTGTAAGGTAATTTTTCATGTTAAGATTAAAAATATTTTGTTTCATTTTACAGTTTTTGAATTTTATTTACATAACCTCTAAAAACTCCTAAATAAATATCAAGAGTTTGTTTTTAGTAAAACTTTATATCTCTTATTGCATACAGAATCAGTCCTTTTGACAATCACATAAAAATAAAATTGAAATATAAATTATCCTATTTTTTGTTAGCCCCAGCAAATAAACCCATAAAACATTCTGGGTTTTTTAAGTACAAACATTTAGCTTATAGCTCTGTCATCTCTTGACCAATTTGAGATTTAATTATAGTTTTTGTCCTCGGGAAGTCGAACCTTTCTGAGTGATATATTTGGCCATGCCCAAGGTCTCATATATTAATTTACTCTAATTCTGCCTAAAAGAATTTTAATTTGAGAGTAAAGGTCCTGATGAGTAATAAAACTGAAATGGCTACACATGCACCCTACACTTGGTACTGCTGGCTCACAAAATTATAGCTAATAGAAAGGGAAAAAAAAGGTCTCACATATTAATTTACTCTAATCCTACCTAAAAGAATTTCAAGTGCTGCAATTCTCGAAGATTTCCTCTTATTATTTGCACACTAAGAGAATATTACACACCATTTATTTTTATGGGCAAAGTTATTCAGTATTTTATTTAGTTTTATTTCTTTACAGTTGCACTTAGACTCTCTCAGACTAAGATGATAGCCATTTATTACACTACCAGCTTTATGTAAACAATAAATCCAGTTACCAGCAAACTCACATCAAATTACACAATCACACTTGTATCTGGAGTGTGCCATTGCTGAAAAACACAGTCTACTTATGTACTTTATTCAAGTTTCCTTATCTGATCTAATAAGTCACTAATTTTATGCTGTAGTTACTTTTACACGAATAGATAAAATAATATACATAAAAACAACACAAAATTTAGCACTTACCTTTGCAATTTTAAGCTTTTGAACTCGTACACTAGAAGTTAATATCAGAGATTAGCCCATGGTAACATGGTTACAAAAATGATGTTTCGAAACATCCAAATATGCAATTTAGAATATGAAATATTGCCTTACATATAAAACACCTAAAACTAATATAATTTACTTCATTTTCTAACTAAGCTAAAAATGGTTTAAATAAGTACCATAATCAGTTAAGCATAGCTCCAACACTGACAAACAAAAAAAATAATACCAAAATGTTCAAATTTGCTTATTCAGGGCTTGAAGTCTCATAGTTGTCAGCAAATTGTAACATTTGCCTTCTATTGTTTACAAATAATCAAAAGAAAATTCCATGCAGAATTTATAAAAATGTTTAAAAGCAGGATGTTCTATGAAGAGTGTGGCATGTGGTCTTCATTTTATTACTCATATCTTTATAAAGCAAAAACATTATTGCTTTATACTACCAGTTTAGCTCGGGAATATGCAAAATAAGAGGTCATATATGGCTAGAAAAAATTGCAAATGGGCAATTCACACCAAAGTGTCATGTGATACTTACAAATTAAAATTAGAAATTTAGAAATTAAAAATCATATGTTCTTAACTTCATATTATTAACTACATTATGATGCCATCTATACTGATATACATTGATAATATCTGTTTAATTAAATTTGGAATGCAACTTTGTAAAAGTTGTGACGTGTGCATTTTGATCCTACCTGATTTTAGAGGGTTAAGTATAAATTGAGACAGAATGGAAGACTTACAAAAATATAGGACATCTAGTGGTTTAGTTAAAAGTATTAATTTGGAAATTAAAATAATACATGAGAAATATCTCAATGATAACAGTAACACTAACACCAATGATTTTTACTTTTTTTAAGAATGATAAAGGTAAATACAATATTAACTTGTGATCAAACCAAGCTACCTATATAGATCAGAATTAAAGCTATATATTCACTAACAAGCAAGCTTATAATGTCCAAATTACATTACGTATAACAACTAAACTATTATGTTTCAACAGCTGGGTACCCTTACTGTTAACAGTATTTTCAGCTGTGAACTCAGTAACATCTCACATGGTTCAGACAGCCAAGGAAACATAGGTTATCCTAAATCCATATAATGCAAGTCTCAACAAAAATATTTTCAAATGTAAGAGCCAGCCCATAAACTCAGGAGCCAAGTGGGCCTAAACTAACTTTATTACTATTTGTACTAAGAAATGGGGCTACACTAGTAACTCAATTAACCATTTTTCACTTCTCCAGATTTTTTCAAAATAATAGTACTATTACAATTCTAGAAAATAACTTACATGATTTGGAAAAATTGTTGCTCAAATTAATTTTGGTTGTAAAAGTTCAGGTGTTGCATGATATCCAGTGTTTTTGCATGCTGGATCTGGCAAATCATAAGTTGCCTGATTCAAGCCTAGCCTTGCCTCTCTTATTTTTAGCTGTTAAGATAGGAATACAAAGTATTTGCAGCTTGATTAACTTTATTTGATGAGTAATTAAAAACATAGTATATAAAAACACTCCAAATACACATTAAAATATCTTAATGATTTCATTCTACTTTAGTTGTTACCAACTGTTCTATACTGCACAGTAGGTGTCCCTAACCATAAATGTACATTCAATTTGTGTAGGGATGTTGACCAGTTACACACTGTCCTCTTCCAAACAGATAATTGCTATTTTCAGTCTGTTTTAACAAAGGCTATTTCATAATAATTTTGAAGCATAGATTTAAGCTAATTTTTGACTTATTTTTCACAAACATTGATAAGGTATGAATGAACTTCTGTGCCTACTGCAGAAAAAGTGCTGAAATTTAGGATCCATTTACACCAATGTTTGTGATTAAATTCAAGTAAGATTGGAATGGGTAATCAAAATAAGAAGTATTATGGGAAAAACAAAGGAATTGGACACACGACTCATGAAATTCGGAAAAATTCAGTGTGATTAACTGATAGACACTTGGCTTTTATGATTATGATGACTTTTATAGTTTAAATTAAGAAACTTAAATATACTGAAAAATTTTATTTTGATTAAACAATGGGTTAAAACTAGTGCGATACACTAGTGTCTCACTTATCAACTGCTTACGTTACCTGTAATATTTTGCTTTCTCTGGACCAGCACAGGTAATCAAGGCATCAGAGCACATTTTTTACTTCCCCAACAACAGGTGAATACTAACAATAATATGATATCAACAATCACTTGATAATATTACCTGAACTGACTGCTTTTAGTCCTATCCAAGTCTAAACAAGCACACTAATTAGTTGAGTTGAGAGAAAGAAGAAAGAGAAAATGGAATGAAATTGGTAATGTGTTGTGTAACCACAGTGGTTCATTTCTGAAAAAAAAAATCTGAATCTGCCACTAAAATTATAGAAACAAAATTAGATTTAAGACTCAAAGAATGCAAATATAGTTCCAGATTTGCAAGAGTCCAGAAATATTTGAGATTGGAGTTTTATTTAGCACAGCCCTATGCATGAACAAAATACTATGTGTCACAATAAAATGATTAGTTGCCTACCGATCTGGCACCAAGGATTAGTCAAAGCCTTACATAATGTGTAGTGCATTCTGAAGAAATGATGTTAACAATATGCCTGATATTCAGCATTCTAAAGTAGTTGGTTGGTTGGTTGATTTAGGTACAAAGCAGCTAGGCTATCTGTGCCAAACATCCAGTAAAGAGGCAAAACTAAAGTAAATGTAGTAACATTCATAAAAGGAGATAAAAGTAAAACAAAACAGCATTTAAAAACATAAATAGCATAAAACCAATATTGACATCTAGTGTACAAAGTTAAGAGAGAAACCACAGCAAGAGAGGTTGTACAGGACTTTCTGTAGCATAACGGTAATTATCATAACTTGCCAGGAAGACTAACAGGAAAGTACAAGAACCACCATCAGTCACCTGAAGTTGGCCTTTCCAGTCCTGGTTCCAGGTTATGTGTCATTACAGCCATTATCAAAAAGCATAGTAATAAAAGTTTTACAAGACATACAGCAACACTGTAATAATAACTCACCAGGATGACTAACGGGTGGTACAAGCGAATAGTTCAAACAGTAGAGTTAGTCACCTACAGTTGGCCTTTCCAGTCCTGGTGTCGAGTTATTTAATGTTATGGCCATTTTCTAATTTCAAATCAAACTAGAGAGATTGTGATTCTTGAAAGGGAACCACAATAAAAAAGGTTTAATGAATAAATATAAAACACTTAAATGACATTTAAAAGGTTAATGGCCTTTAATAAACTAAAAACATTATCAAGGTAGACAGTGTCACCGTCACCAATAACACTGTCTAATGTTATGGACAAACCTTGGGGCAGAACATGTTTAAAATGGTGCCATCGTTGAGAGTCATAACGATGACAAGAAAGTAAAATGTGGCTTATAGTGATTTGAGTGTCACACAAACTACACACTGGTGCATTAGTTTCAGATAAAAGAAAATGATGAGCTAAAAAACTATGACCATTGCGTAGTCTAGTTAGAACAACTTCCTCCTTCCAATCCTTACGTAAGCAAGACGACCAAAGCCCACTATAAGGTTTTATTTGGAAAAACTTGTTTTTGCATTGCTCACTCCAAGTCGACTGCCAGCTGGGACGGAGCTGACCCTTGAATACAGGACCATAGTCCATGTACGGAATAGGCACTGCGGTGATAGTGCCAGAGGAGATAGACAGTACCTTCCAATCGGGAGTATCTGCTCTTCTCAGATGACTTAAAGGTAATACTTGGGGACTGGTGGATACTGCAATGTTATCCAAGGACAGACCCAATTCATCCAACTGTGCCTGGATGCAAAAGCCAAAAGGAGCAATGGCAGATCGTCTGTTCTGAAGAAGTATGGCCCACTGAGAAAGGAAAACACAACCCCAGGTGAGATGCTTTGGTAAGGAATGAAGTTTCAAAGAATATGGTAAAGACAGTTGCGGACAGTGAAGGTATACAGGAGGTTCATGAGACTCTATGAATAAGCTCTGAACTGGGGAGATGCTGAAAGCTCCAGTGCAGAGCCGAAATCCTTGATGATGAATGGGGTCCAGCATCTTTAAGGCCGAGGGGCGGGCAGAGCCATAGACCATTGATCCATAGTCGAGTTTCAATCGAATAATAGCACGATATATCTTTAACATAGAACATCGATCTGCTCCCCAAGTGGTGGTAGAGAGGACACGGAGGATGTTCAGTGCTCTTGTACATATGACCCGTAGCTGCTTAATGTGTGGTATACAGGGCAGCTTACGGTCAAAGATAAACCCCAAGTACTTTGTCTCAGGGACCACAGGCAGCAAAACTTTATCGATACGGAGTTCAGGATCAGGGTGAATACCCTGTTGGCGGCAAAAGTGCATGCAAATGGTTTTAGAGAGAGTGAATTTAAAGCCATTTACCATGGTCCACTTCAGTACATGATCAAGGACAGTTTGTAGTTGCTGCTCAATATATCTCATGTTCGACGACTGACATGAGATGTGAAAGTCGTCGACATAGAGCTCGTTTACAACAGTGAGAGGGAGTTGTTCAGTGATGGCATTAATCTTTATAATGAAAAGTGTGACACTCAAAACATAGCCCTGAGGGAACCCAAGTTCCTGTAGAAAAGAACGAGAAAGTGTTAAACCCACACAAACTTGGAATCTCATGTCAATTAAAAATTTTTAATAAAAATGGGTAAATGGCTACGTAACCCATATATATGGAGGTCTCGCAAAATGTCATACCTCCATGTTGTGTCATAAGCCTTCTCAATGTCAAAGAATATTGATACAAGATGTCATTTTAGAAAGGCTTCTCTGATTGACGTTTCAAGTCAAATCAGGTGGTCCATGGTGGAGTGGTTTCATTGGAACCCACATTGGGTGGGCGAGAGGAGGTTGTTTGATTCGAGGAACTAAACAAGATGAGCATTAACCATCCTCTCTAAGGTCTTACAGAGACAGCTCGTCAAAGTAATTGGATGATAATTTGAAGGAATCTTGGGATCTTTCCCAGGCTTAGAGAAAGGTAAGATAATAGCCTGGTGCCAGGCATTAGGAAAAACATTCTCTTGCCAGATGTGGTTAAAAACAATTAGAAGAATATCAAGAGAAGCAGGAGATAGATAGCGCAGCATGTCAAAGTGTACATCATCTGGTCCAACAGATGTACTGCCAGATGGATGAAGGGCCAGTTTCAGTTCCACCAGTATAAAGGGACGATTATAGTCATAGAGACAGTCAGTTCAAAAGGAAAAAGGTGATTGCTCTGTCTGAGTCTTGAAGGCCAAGAAGGTGGAGTAACAAGCAGAAGTGCTAGGTACCCAGCAAAAGCTTTCACCTAGAGTATCAGCGATGCTCCAGATATCAGCTACTTCTTGGCCATCAGAGAGAAAGATCAAGAGGGGGACAGAAATGTAGTGCCCACTAACCTTTCGAACCCTGTCCAATATGACTTTGGAACTGGTAGTAGAAGATTTGCCAGTTGTGAACTTAATCCAAGATTCCTTCTGGCTTTGATGTCTTGTGCATGTGCAAGGGCCTGCTGGAAAGCGATGCGGTTTGAAAGTGTGGGATATCTACAGAAAGTATCCTAGGCCCGTGTTTGAGTCTTCTGTGCGATGTAGCAGACAGGATTCCACCATGAACGAGGATATCATGGAAAACGTGTTGAGGTTTTAGGAATACACTGAGCAGCTGCTTGTATAATACAGTCAGTTACCACTGCCACGCAGTCGTCTAATGATGGCTGACTGACGATGGCAGGATCAAGTTCTGCAAGGGCAGTGAAAGTGGACCAGCCTGCCTGATCCAGCTTCCACCTGGGCACGTGGGTAGGGTGGCATCGACCACAGCCAGTCTCTCTCAAAAGTATAGGAAAATGATCACTTTCTAGTGGATTACTGTCAACCCTCCATGAAAAATGGGAGAATAATGAAGGGTAGCAAACCAAGAGACCAATAACAGTAAAGGACTGACTAGGTACGTGAAAATAAGTGGAAGAACCAGTATTGAAAAGAGAAAGATTGTGATCAGAGAGCATACACTCTACAGAGCGACCCCTCCTATCAATAACAACACTTCCCCAGAGGGGATGATGTCCATTAAAGTAACCCAGGATTAGAAAGGGAGATGGCAACTGTTCAATGAGAGCATCAAGGTCTGATTGATCAAATGTCTCTCCAGGTGATAGGTAGACAGAACAAACAGTGATGATATAACCCAAGAAAACACAAATGGCTATGGCCCCCCAAGGGTGTGTTGAATGACAAAGACAGGGTGGGCATATGCTGATCAACCAACAGTGTTACCCCTCCATGTACTCGTCCATTACACAGCCTGTCATTTCTGTACAGAGAAAATTGCCTAAAGGTAGCTGCATTGGCAGGTTCCAGAAATATTTCCTGTAAGGAAAGACATACAGGATGGTAGGAAGTAATCAGTGTTTTGATATCATCCAGATTAGATCGTAAACCTTGACAGTTCCATTGTATCAAGGTGTACATTTTTAATGACATGTTGGCAAATTGGCTGGAGAACCCTTCTGTTTATGACCATGTCTTTTATTTTTACTGTCCTTATTCGAGGGAGGTCTATCAACCTCCATGGACCCTGCCCTGGGTCGACTGGACAGGTCTTTGTTGTTGGAAGGGGATTCTAGTGACTGAGGATGCGAATGAATGACTGTTTTGCATCTTGGGGTGAGAGAAAAATTTGTATCCGAAGAAGTGCCTGTACCTGGAACCAAAGAATGTGGATCTTGGGGTTTCTTGGAATGTGTGGGAGGAACAGAGATGGGTGTAGAAGATGGTTCATCAACTTTTTTAACCATGAAGGTCAAAAGGCTTTTCATTTGTTTTGAAAACAATTCTCTTGGAGGCACAAAGACATCTGTCTGCACTTCCACTGTAGTTGTGGAACGAAGTGCTTCAGTATATGTCCAAGATGAAGTGGTGGACAGCAATTTTCGAACCTCAGGAAAAGTAATGCTATGAGTCGTTTCAAAAGCTGCACCTCTTCTTCCTCCAACCATTTAGGGCAAGAACTAAAGTAGGAAGGGTGAGAACCATTGCAACTATGGGTCCGTTTCACACTCATAGGCATCATGGTCCTTGCCACTACAATGAGCACATGTCAGGGAACCATGACATGACATCTTTGATTGACCAAACCTCTGACACTGGAAACATTGAAGAGGGTTTGGAATGTACAGCCATACCCTGCAATTTAGATAACCTGCCTTGATGGTGGCAGGTGCACATGGTGTTGTAAATGTCAAAACAAGGATATCTGACGGCAGTGTAGCTCCAACTTTGTGAATGGAGATGTGTCTCACTGCAGAAACTCTTTGAGTGGAGAAACCAGCGAGAATTTCTGACTCGAGGATGTTCTTCAAATCCCTCTCAACAATAAGTCCACGTGATGAATTCAAAGTAGCACGAGATGTAACTTTAATAGGTATATCCCCAATTTTCTTTGAATTCAAGAAGAGTTCACTGTGTTGGGATGTGGATGTTTCAACCAATATGTCTCCAGATCGAAGCATTTTTACTGAGTTTGGAGAGCCCGCAAGTCCCTCCAATCCCTTCTAAATAAAAAAGGGGGACATTTGACCCAAATATTTCCCTGAAAGAGAATGCAGGATGAGAAAATGAGGTACAACTGTGGTGGGTGGTACAGATGTTGAAGATCGTTGATCAGTCTTCAAGATGTGGTCGTTTACCTATTGACTGTTTTTCACTATTTTATTGAAATTTTTATTTGGAGAATCCATAGGAAAAAAAGAAAATTTCAGTGCCCACTGACCCCACCCACCATGGAGCCCTAAGAGGGGATTGCACTACAATGTCAAGCAAGGACACTGCAGCAATGCCAGGGTTTTGTGAGCACTATACCCAAACACCAGCATCAGATAAAATGTCCTCAACACCTGTTAAGAACATCCAACATTGGTACTTGGCTGACCCTAGCCCAAGTGGACCAGCCGATTGACCCAAGGGGGTCCACCCAAAGGCTGCCCATCTACAGGAATTCAAGGCCAAAGTGGTGTGTTAGGGTTGGACCCCTCAACCACCAGGATCCTCTCCTCTCCTTCACGGGTTGCCATGCACAGCAAACACGTGGGTGGATGTTTAGATCCCAGAGGAGGTAACCTGAAAGAACAGAACCTTCCCTGGGAGGTCCCCTCACCACGTACAGGAATCTACACCGAGGGGGCATTCTAAGGTAAGTATTGGAATTGATTTAACATCAAGAAGAAAGATTTAACAATTAAACACATATTAAATATCCCGACCAAACAATGTTTTTTTTTTGGTCAAAGATCATTCATGGATTCCCCTCTCTTTCATTTTTTGTATGCCAGCACACTGTGGTAAAAAGCCTGAGGACTAGAGTGTGGCCTAAATTAATCCTATTTTAAAAAGGAATGATAAAGTTGTTCTGGAAATTATAGTTCAATTAGTCTTAGTAAAAATAATTCTAGTGTGTGATAAAAGAAGCTTAGCAAAATAATTTACTGTTGTATGATATCATTAAAGAGAACTAACTTGAAAATTACTAAGGTAAATCTTGTTCTGCAAATCTATTGACTTGTTACTTAGATGATGAAAATAATGTGGATTTGGTGTACTTACATTTTTTTTCTAATAGGCTTTTCAAAGAAATTTTAGCTAATAAAATCACAATGATGAGTGATGGGAAAAAGATTATCTAACTGCATTATGGAATGGCTGGGTGAGAGAAAGCTACAATAAAAGTTTTTTTTAAAACAAGTTCAATCAAAATGGACCTTTATTATTTGTGTGTTTCAGAAGTTATCACCCAATTCCTCTTCCTTTATTTGAATTAATGACACAAATAATAGTGATTATACTGTGGAATGAAGAGCTGTAAGTAGTAACTGAGGCCAGCATCTTGCAGTAGCTTAAGTGTAATTGATGAATTTCTGTAAAATAAAGGCTGGTTGTGTGTAAGGACATCCTTGAAGGACCAAGTGGTCCTTTGCTGTCTAAGTGTTATGTCTGTCTCAATATTTTTTATTGAACACTGACACTATTACATACAGCACATATGCTGCAGCTTATCACAATAAACCTTTTGTTGTAAAGATTATGTTGTGGCCTGATTGTTTGTGATGTTTAAAATCTGCTTTGTAGTTAGTTGGCATTTAATAGCACCAAATAACTGATAAAAAAGTAAAAATAAAAGTAACATCATTAAAAGTGGATAAAGGCAATACTATAGTTATAATGAACACAAATGAATACATTCAAAAAATGAACATCTTATGAGATATAAACAAATTTAAACTACTAAAACAAATCCAACAAAAACATATGAAAACCAATTAAAGAAAATACTACTACAAATGAAGAAAACCAACACAATCTCAAAAAACATTTATTCTTACCTACAAAAGATCGACTCATGCACACCACAATTATACGGCACCCCAAACCTCACAAACCCAATTGTCTACTACAACCTATATTGTCGACCTATGAATCATTTAACTACAACCTCATTAAATTTATAGCGTGAGCATTTTATAAATATGTAACATCAGTCAGCTACTTTTTCAAATACTCTTTTAACTTTAAATATATTCTTATTCAACTAAATCATAAAGCCTTCATGGCCAGTTTTGATGTAATCTCCCTCTTCAAAGAAGTCCCAACAACTGAAGCCTAAAAGATAGATTTAGAACTTTATATCCAAGGTCCCACCCATTGATACACCTCCCCAGTAACCAATTAGCAACCCTTATAGAATTCACTACCACCAAAACTAACTTTATGTTCAATAAACAAAAATACCTACAAATAAATGGCCTTAGTATGGGAAATCCCATATCACCAGTTCTAGCCAACATTCTTATGACACAGATTGAATCACAAGCAATCAATTCAGCCTTACACCCACCACTATACTGTTACAGGTATGTTGATGATGCAATTGCTGGATTCACATCTACAGGACATACATTTAGTTTTTTCAATTTCAATACACCCCAACATGAAGTTCACCTGTAAACAGCAAAAACTAACCAACAACATTTCTTAACCTCAAGATTACTAGAACTGATACACAATTCAAAACAGAAATCTACAGGAAAATCACTCATACTGGATTATACATTCCTTGGGACTCAGCACATCAAACAAAACAAAAACTCAACATACTAAGAAACCAAATAAACAGAGCCACAAAACTATGCTCACCCAATAAAATTAACAATAAAATCAACAAAAAAAACAAAACAAAAAAACTTCATCAACATCAACAAATTTCCTCAAAAAACAGTGGAAAACATTATATGCACCCATCTAGACCAACAACAACACTGCTGCATACCATATGTTCCCAATATCAGCAAAAAAATAACCAACATTTGGAAAAAAAAGTTATAACAAAACAAACAATCCAGGTACAAAACTAAAGTACATACTGTGTAAAACTATACTGACAAACACAACACCAACATAATTTATAAAATACAATGTAACAACTGCCATGACTTCTATATTGGAGAAACAAGCAGAAAAGTGGAAACTAGATTTAAAGAACACAAAAATACACCTTCACATGTTTTTGAACATTGCAGGTCAAATAAACACAACATAACCATAGAAAATACCCAGAAATTAAGTAGGGAAACAAATATAAACAAATGCAAAGTCAAAGAAGCCCTATTTATACAGTAACTAAAACCAATATAAAGGAATGCCTCTATACTTGTACTAATTAATAATCTAACATCTACCTACAATGCCCCCTATAATCCCATACCCATTTATACTCCCATCCCTAAGACATGTGTCCATCAACAGTCACACTCAAATTCTCTCTTTCTTAACCTGAAGATGACCTAGGAAGGTCGAAACATTGTTCTCTCCTTATCAGTAAAAGTGTTAATACACTTTTTGAGAATGCCCAACACTGATATTTGGTTGACCCTTGCCAAAGTGGACCAACAGATTGACCCTGGGGGAGGGACACCCTAAGCCCATCCACCTACAGGAATTCAAGGCAAAGCAGTGTGTTAAGGTTGGAACCTCTCAACCATCAAGGGGTCCTGCTTAGTGAATTTCTGACCTAACAGAAATTGAGATGATTATGATTTTAATATTGACTTTTGGTATGTAAAGTTGTAGTTCTTTATTGATGTTGAAACAAGATAATAAAACAGAACAAACAGCACTTCCACATCGAGGAAAAAACATGTTTGTCAACAGAACTAAAGGCTATGACCAGAATGTCGGAAAATTCCATTACAATCCTCAAGACATCAAATCCATGAAAAGTGACCCATCATATAAGGCAAAAATTAGACATCCCAGACACAATACAAATCATCACCAAGTATCAAAGCTATCAATCGTCATATTGACTTACTTCATCAAATAGATGTTGATGTCTGATCCTCCTTCATATGACAAGGAATGATAAAAGTTTTTACACTGTTGTTCACTAAAATGTTGCAGTATCACAATAATGAGTTAAAGAGTTTTCTTGACAAATTAATGAAGTACTCAAAACCATTTGTCCAAAACTGTCATAACTTCTAAGAGTTTTAATGTACGAAATCTTAGCTTTTCAAGGAAATAGGTCTAGTTTACACATTTAATTGTATTTTTTTTTAAGTGTATGCAAAAATACTTAAGAGTTATCTATCTTCACTAGCCATTACTAGCTTCAAACTGATAGACTAGAAGTAAGACACAGATAGTCAACACAGCACCCATTTCCAACTTTTGGATTATTTATGTCTAACTGATTAGTGAAATTTAACCATCACCTTCTTTTAATGCATCCGTAGCCCCAAAATGTACTGTGTGATTTTTCTGGAGAGCTGTATAAAGACATGAAAAGCAGACCTGCAGATCAACAAACTGACATACTAACCATTAAACCACAATCTGCCCATTTGATATTTTACTGAGTTTCATGATTATTTGTGGTTGTATGCCAAATTTTACCTGCATTTTGTTTACAATCATTTTTCTTTCTTTTTTTTTTAATTTCACTATGTAATTAAATTTTGGGAATATTAAATTAAAATGGTGTTTTTAAGGTTAACTTCTAATTTGGCCTTTAACATTTAATTTTAAAGGTTGTGTGCTAGCAACACACTGAGATGAAGTAATTAGAAATAATATATACACATCTTACCCTTCTATAGAAAGTAAGAAACAGATCTTTATCTAGATATACTGAAGTAATTTTATAAATTTGTGTACAAATTTTATGCACATACTTATATCCTTTTAAGTCACACATTAGTAGATTGTAGGCTTATGTTAATCCTCTACGTCAAACATAGACTATATATTACTAGAATTGTTCCACTTGCTTATATTTA
Source organism: Tachypleus tridentatus (assembly GCF_004210375.1). Lineage (NCBI taxonomy): Eukaryota > Metazoa > Arthropoda > Merostomata > Xiphosura > Limulidae > Tachypleus > Tachypleus tridentatus. Next base: position 98,970,554 of record NC_134833.1, read on the forward strand.
CTTGGCCCTGTTTATTGTCATGTGTTCCTGGAATAAAATAACACTGACATAAGGAAAAGTACAAAGACTTGTACAAGTAAGAATGAATTGGGTGTTTATCCTTTTTATAAATACGTATTATGGGAGTAATTTATTACTTAAGTAATCTAATGATTGTGAAATACTATACTAGGACCTATGTTTCAATTAACAGTGTAATATTTGTATTTTTTTAATCGATCTCTGGTCTGTATAGATGTATTATTCCTGCTTTCATCTTTATCTGTAATAAACCAAATTATACTGTAATTAATAAAGATTTTGTTTACTATATGTGTTTGAAATTTTCTGCATATTTGTCAGAACCTGCATTTTAGCAATATTTGAAACTATCTGTAAGATGCCAGTGTATCTGAATACCACATCTGTAATAAAAAACTTAAAATTTAATAGAACTTCAAAAACTTACTGCTTTGGTCAGTCCACATGTATAGAGCAAATAATTTGTAATGTGGCTAAATTTATCATAAATGATACTGCTTAATGAATGATCACAGTTAATAATCTATGACCATTTATCAAATTACTCCCAATTTTTGTGTGTTCACTATTAAGCTTAAATATAATTACAGAATGTTATTTATTAAGCCTAGGGTAAGATTTTCTCAAATTCAATTATTAAATCAAAAACAAGAATTGTAATAACATATTTAGTATTACAAGTTCAGTTCCACTGAATACAATTTTTATGATTAATGGAAATTTGATAATTAAATTTTTAGTTTGTTTGGTGAAAATAATATGAAATTAAAAAAAAAATTAACAGTAAGTTTTTATCATTTCCTTAATAAAATAATGTGTTTTGCAAATTAATCTCTGAAAACAAGGCAAGAAGAACAATAGTGAATAATGTGGTCATTACAAATTAACAAGGTTTTACAATAAAATATCAACATATTTAAGTAATGATCTATTACAGTTTACAGTAGTATAAAAAAGACAGTTGATCTTCATATAGGATGAAAAAAAAAAGATTAATATTGTTATATACCTGCATTGAAGAGATTTTCTGGGTAAGGTATAAGGTAGAAGTCTCTCTACTAAATGTCTCAAATACTGGATTTCTTCTTCCCTACTGCGTAGAGCCACATGTAAATTACCAGAAATATCTTTGCCTTTCATACAGCCATCCACGTGACAAGCTGCTATTCTACTGATCCTTCCTAAGATTATATTTACCAGGTCAACCTACAAGATACATTAATGAGGTCAGTTAAATACTCTCTAATCTGGTTAATAATTTTGTTGGTTCTTTTACATGTTACTTATTGTTTTTTGTTTTGTTTTCAAGTATCTAATTTCTTAGTTCAGTCATCTATCCAAATAATTCAGTACATTGGGGGGGGGGGGGACCCTGAGTTGTATTGAAATGATCAAGCCCCATATAACAGAGATAAATAGAAAAATGAATGGAGAAGTGCAAGAACATATAAGGAATTAGGAGAAGTGCTACAGAGACCAATAAAGGGGATGCTCATGTAGATAGAAGTCAGAGTCCCTGAGAACAAGAGAACCTATGGTGCAGAAAGAAGAGTGAAAATCCTACTATATCAAGATCTCCAAGACCTGAAGAAGCAAGGGAGATGAATGAACCCACTCCAAAGATTAAGAAAAGTTTTGAGAAGGTGTTGAAAAGACAGAGGATCAGAGAGAGAAGAACAGATGAGAGGATAAGGAGAAAAAGGAGGTAGAATAAAAAAAGCAAGACTGACCTGAAGAAAGAACTTGCACTACCCAAGAAACAATAGTAATGTAAAAAAGATGAATATGAACATTCTCACATCAAACAGGAAAAATCTTGGGTAATAGCATAATCCTTGTAGGCCTTTAATTACCAACAAATACACATCTACATTGTGAGATGGTTCACAGCATAAATGTGCCATATCTTTGTTAAAGATTGTTTTATAGTCACATAAAAATTACATTCACTTAGCCCTTGTAAGAGCTCCACAGTTAATAAAAATAAGTGCATCCATATCACCAGGTAGTTCTGTTTGATATCTCAAAACAGGGAGGTTGCATACGATTCTTGAAGTTGAAACTTAATTAGTACAAAGTTTATAAAATACAAGATAGAAAACACAATTTTTTTTCTTCATTGTGTCATACTATGATTAGTATAATCAATATCACCAGTATTAATATATATTTATGTACAAATATGTGCATACATATAGATAAATATCAAAAAGATAATGCATGGCCACAGAGCTAGGGTGTGCCATTCGTAATCTGAGCAATGTGGGTTCGAATATCTATCACAACAAATGTGCTCACCTTTTCAGCTATGGGGGTGTTATAATGTGTGGTCAATCCCACTGTTCATTGGTAAAAGAGTAGCCTAAGAGTTAGCAGTGGGTTGTGACAATTAGCTGCCATCCCTCTAGTCTTACACTGCTAAATTAGGGACAGCTAGTGTAGATAGACCTCACATAGCTTTGCACAAACAAACAAATATATCAAGAAACTTATGAAAACTAAAATCAAAGAAAGCTTTTACTACTGTCAGTAACCAATACAGAGATGATAAAAAAGGAAAGGGTAAACATAATTAAATATACTCTTTTGCAAACATAAATTTTTACCTAATTTTATATTTTCTACTTACATGAATATTTATAGTTTTACACCTCGTATACTTTTCAGTTTTAACCACAGAACTTTGACAACTTTTGTACCTTCTGAATATAAACTTTTAAATTTTTTATCTACATATTAAGTATACAAGTCCTGAGAATTTTAGATATAAACATTTTTATATTAAGAATATATAATTTTACATCTTCAGTTACATTTAATGTTCCATAATCTTAGACTTTTAGTTTTATATACTTTCCACACCTCAGGTATATAACTACTGATACCTCCAAACTTCATATTATATTACATAGCTTTTACCTCTTCTGTTTTTACAACTTCCAAGAATATTCTAACTACATGAGTTTGTTTCCTTAAACTTTACACACTTTGACATTCTCAAAAAGATAGACTACTTTTTAAAACCTGATTTATTTTTGCATTTAAATTATTATGAACCATTAACATTCTTGCATGTTGGTCATGACATTCTTGAGAAACAGAGGCATAATATTCTTTCATCAGTAAATTATCTCTCAAAATCCACACTTGTTTGTTTAAACTATTTGTCTAAGCAGAGATAGAAGCTGGAGCCTCCACAGATCTTGTGAACTTTCTTTCAATCATGATGTCACTATTCAAGTTTTTAACTATACACAGCAAAAGTGAGGATTGATGACCTTGGTTTATTTGGCATCTAGAGGATCAGAAGTTCAGCTAGTAACACAGAATTATAGTCATAACCTGATAGTCACAGGTGGATCTTTTTAATAAAGACTGTGATGAAAATGTAACCAAATCAAAAACTGGTATACCACATACCAATGTACACACTCATAAAGGATGCAAATGGCCTAACACATGTGGGAGTATTGATTCATACAGACTTCTGGTCACTGCATGGATTGTGTAAATCTTTCAAACTTATCACTGTTCTAAACATGCTGGTACACAAGTCTGTCAATCACTACAGTTTTCCTTGAAGCTTTACATTGTCTTATCTCACTGAACCAAATATACTAAAGTACTAAACATATTGCTGGTTGTGCCACAGCTCACATATGCAGTGACATGCCACTGCATAAACAAATAAAAATCATTCAAATAAAGTACAATTATCTTACAATAAAAGTACAATAAACCAATTAAATAGCAACATAAATCTTTTTGTGTAAGGAATGCAACTACCAGTTTGACTGGATCATCAGATGAATTCTTATATTAAATCTAATTAACAAAAAGTGTTCAACATACTTTTTTCTAAAAACTGGCTCTCATGACTAAATTTCTTCCCTGACCTATTAAGAGTTCAAAATTTTAATTATAACTTCTGACCATTTTTTCTTAAGTCATTAAATTTCTTTTGTTCTGGTACTTGCATAATCATGATACCAGTACAAGATTGGTTTTCAGCTTATGGATTGCTTGTTAGAATAATTTCTAATTTCATGTTTTTCTGGAAACAGATGTAAAAGCAACACATTATGATTGTGAAAAATATATAAATTTTACACAGTACACTGCTTATCACAAAAAAACTTCTTTATGCAACACAACATTGTGTGTATTTTCCTCAATAAAAAATTCAAAAAATGCATTAATAAATATTTTAAAAAATTTCTTTTGGTTTGGAACAACTGCATGATTAGAAACTTTATGTAATGCAACTAGATTTAAAAAGACACAAGTTGTTTTCTGCTGTAAAAATTAACTTTAACTACCAAGATCATTCTTTACAGATTAAACTAGTTCCAACTTTATATCACTAATAAAGTAGTATTATTTTCCAAGACAGTTTGCCTCATTTCAATCTAAACTACAGCTACAACAAAAGGGCTCATGTAATGTTAATAAATTTAGCTGGGATTATCAAAATGTCCAAAAAATATATTTAACCATCAAATGGTGAAGATCTCTAAAGAAAATATTTTTTTTATTTATATATAACACATAACCAAGTTTAGAAAAAAAATGTTTAGATTGTTAAACCATTTTTTAACACTTTGGTATGATGCTGATTTTATTTTACTAACACTTAGAAATTGTGTGTAGACTTTTAAGTTTAATATGGTTTATGTTTTTTATTCAAAACAATTACTGTGCTTTGAAAATAAAAAATGACTAATTCCTTACAACTTACATCACTGGAGTAAATATCTTGAAGTTGTACGATTCACAAATAAAGTAATATTTTACTTTATATTACAGAATGTCTTAAAAATAAATAAGACAAAGGAACAAGAAACTTTTTAAGCATGTGTAAAGTGGACCTATCAATCAACACTACTGTAAATTGTAAATCACTTTTTTATACATTATTTGAAACACTGTTAGACTTAGTAAATACAATATTTTGAGCTGTGAACTTTTAACAGTTTTGAATCAATAGATGACAACCTTTGAAAAATTTGACACTATTAATGCATGCTCCATGTGATAAGATGATCCTTTAAGATGCTTGTCAAATGATGGCAAAGGTAGCAAAAGTTAGTAAATAAAATCTCTTAAATGTCAATTTGTCACAAATTTTTAAAATTGATTATTTCATGAGAAAAACATTAATTTTTCATCAAGGTTCTTATATCACATCATCAACATCAAATATCCAAAACGATCTTATTGGCAGAAAGGGTAACATAAGGCAAATATTTATTCTGGCCAAAAAATTAAGGTTGCAAATAAAACTAGAATTATTTGTATTTTTGGAAACAAGCAATAATATTTTTATTTTCTCTTATACAAACTTATGTTATTGTAGTTCCAACTGTACATTTTGTTAACACTTCAAAATTTATTTCTGAGAGTATTTCTATGAATACTTTTCAAGTCTCTCACTATTTGCTTAATCAAATCAGCAGAGTTTGTGACTACAAATTGATCTTTAAAGTTTTTATACTATAACTTATAATATGTTTGTGTATCTTCACAAAATTTTGAAAGCTTTCAATAATCATTAAGTCATTTGTATTAAAAAAAATCTGTTTTCAGTAAAACTTTATATTTCATCTGATATTTTTTACCTTAAAAAACCTTGTAGACAAGGTTGGTCATTTTGCCTAACTTCTTAAACACCAAAAGAAACAGAAAGAAATCAAAATTGTCCTTTTTTAATTTCTAGAATGACTTCAAATTGTAAAATGAAACTACATTTGTTTATTCTAAATAGCTTTAAACTTATAACATATTCATCTGTTTATACTTTATTATTGTTTTATTGTCCCTTGAACCATGTCTAACTAATACTCATGTCATATAAGTTGTAAATTAATTGGCAAAGATGTATCTCATGTTACCCTATCAAATAACATAATGCATGGGTTACTTGAAGATTGCTGCCAATCATATCTCATTAGAAATTCTCCTTTATTTTACCCAATATAACCTGAACAGTTCCTAAATTTTACATTTTAGTTACTTTTATAATAATAAATAAAGAATACAAGTGAAATACAAGAAATAAAGTATTTACCTGTTTTCTTTGTTGTTGTTTCTTTCTGTCAACTTTTAATAAAACTTAACCCTATTCTTTATACAAATGGTACTACTGCACTAAATAATTTTTTTATTTAATTAAATGATGCACCAAAGAATGCAGAATAATAAAATATCAAAAGTAGACAATGTCTACTTATCATTCGATAAGTTAAACCCTTGGCTTTCTACAATGTATAAATAATATAGTATTATCTGTTAAAGAGAACTATTAGCAATTTCCAAAAGAAAGGATGTGACAGCTGGGCATGGAAAGAGAGGTCTGGTATTGTATTTTCTGGCTTTGTAATTAAATGAGATTGAAGGACATAAAACATTTTCTTTGCTTGAGTGAAGAAAACATTACAATGAGTAACTTACATAAAATTTCGTACTTCTTTGCAGAGTGATAAATAAATTAGAGAAGAGAGATAGCCTAGACAGAAAATGCCAAAATTCTCCTACTCGCAGAAATTCAGGATTTTTTTAAGATTAAAAGACTTGTAAGATTAAAAAACTTTAAATTTATATATCATTAAAATTTGGATTATTTACTACATTTTTATGCTAAATTTGTTCATACAACAATGATAAGATAGTAGTTTAATTAAATTTTAAATGCAACTTATTAAAACCTCATGACATGCACATAAAAAGAAAATGTTAACTTGTATAAACTAAACAACTAAAAACCAAGCCAATGTTCACTACCAAAGCTTTTGGACATAATTACTACAATAAAGATTTTGTGCCTGCATAACCATATTTGAGTAGTAATATCAGTAACCTTTCCAACTGCATTCTTACATACTGTTACGAAAATATTTGAAAATCAACAATCAATCTAACCCTGTTTTTTCGAGAACAGCAAAAATAAAAAAATGTATGTGTTTAACAATAATGATTTAGTTTGGTCTAAATTAAACAATTAAAGACTCATAGAAAGTTAAGGATTTAAAATTAATATAGAAAAACCTTTCTTAACAAAATAGCTTCAAGTAATTAATTATTGCTCCTAAGAAAAGAAGAAACCCATTAAGGTTTCATAACAGCATGGCTTATTAATAATTCACACGACCTTGTATAACAATACATAGAATAGCACCTAACACCTTGGTGAGGGGCTATCAGCAATTCTTAAACTTAATAAATTTTTTACACCTATTTCATCATTGTATTTGTAAATCAATCTGAAATTAAAACTTATTATTAATTACTAAAGCACCATTTTAGGAATAAATGTTACCAAGTTTGGGTAATTTTCACTAAATTTATATTCCAAATAAAAATTACTTCAAGTATCTAATTAATTAACTTTCTAGCTCTTAGGCAAAAATATTTCCTACTTGTCGTACTCGACGTATCAGTGAAGCTCCCATAAATCGTAGGGCCACTCTCAGTTCCTGAACAAATGAATCATCACTACTGATATCTCTGAAAAAGTTAAACAAATCAAAATAAATAACATAAATACCACGTGTATTTAATTAACTGGTTATATTCCAACTTAAATAAAAACTTTAAAACACAAGTATGTCTGCTATACAAAAAAAAACGTGCTAGTTCATTCATTCAAGTTAAAATAATAATAACAACAGAAATGATATTGAAAAATAATGCCAGTAAAAGCTAAAAATAATGTATTAATAATCCTCACCATAATTATGACTTATATATCATTTAAAATAATAAACTGATAATAATTACACTTCACTTACATAATGTAGTTCACATCATAACAATTATGTTCAAGCAATTGATGATATAAATAATGACTAGAGAACTACTATATCTGTGATATACCACCCACTCTGATGAACAATTGTCTGGTTAAATACCTTGTTAGTACTGAATATAGAAGCTATTGAGCTGTTAATATATTATAAGATTTTCACTTGCAAGTTCTTAGAATAAATTTTAAAATATTAGCTTTTATTAAGCATTGAATACATTTTAATATTTATTTCTAGCTTCAGAAATTAAAAAAAAATACATGAAAACCTTGGAAGTGTATCTGTTAAAGCACACTAAAAGAAATGCTTAAGATTTTAATTTTCTACATTTTCTGTTGAAGATACACCATGCATGATATCAAGATTGAAAGAAATATTGTTGAACAAATTAATGTATGTTTACATACACAAGAATACAGCTGAAAAACACATCAAAATAACTTTTTTGAAGTTTTAAAACCATGCATTACTGACTGAAGCACAGTATACACTTGTTTTTCAGTCAAATTATGTAAAACTTCAGAGATTTTGATCATTATTTTATTTTCAACATTACATCAATACTTGTACTAAAAATGAAAATAAAAATAATACAACTTGAAAGTTATAATTTTCCTAAATGAAAATTTATTTCTGATAGGTACTTACCTTCTATCACAAAATTAGCTTTTTTCATTTTGTGCTGCCCTATGCTTGCAAAAAATGTGGAGTGTGCCCCATACTTTAGAGTACTTAGGGTGCAATGGACCACTTTTGATAAGTCAACTACATCCAAAACCTTACTCGCTGGGTGCCAATATCCTCGCAAGAGTAGGATGAGGATCATGTCATCTTCACCTCAAATTCCAGAGTCCAGTGGAAAGCACAGGGTGGCCTAATACCAGTGATTCTGAAAGTATCATCCAGAATCCGAAGGAAGTTCACTGCATGCACTATATCCTCACAACTGCAAAACAGGCCCAAAATTACCAAGGTCACTAACAACCTTGTAATAATGAGGGAAAATCCAGGACAGAAGCAGACACATGTCATGAAGCCCTTCTTTGATTCCCTCCACAGAAGACCCATCAAGATGAGAAGATGGACAACCCAAAACCCATGTGGGGACTTATTTGATTGTTTCACTCACACCAACTGTATCAAACACTGAACTGAATTAGTTAGGGTAACCCTGTAAATATCACATGAAGAGGAAAATTGTCAAGGAATAAAAAGGCAAAAACAAGGACCTTGGAAGTAAGCCATGCAAGCAATGTAACAACTGAGGGAGCAGGACAAGGGCAGAGATCAGAAATAGAGGATAGACAAATAGAGAAAAAAGAGGGCCGATCTTCTTAATACACAGAGGTCTTGGGAAGGAAAGCACAATCTGGATAAAACATAATGTAGGAGTAGTAGTACGAAAACCTGTCAATGTTGAGAGTGAAAATATCCAACCTCTGACATTCGCAGGCCAAGAAGAGGTACATCATCAAAGAAAGGTGAAACAGGGAACATGTAGACAGCAGTTCAAACAGGGGTAAAAAGAGGGCATGGAAAAACACATTAATGCCCTAGTCTTAGAGAGACAGATTCTCAATAGATAATGGGGACAGAAAGAATGGATCAACAAGGAAAAGACAAGAGAAGCAAAGACCCTGCAGAATTACGAAAAACAGAAGTTTTGTAATAATGCCACCCACAATCAATGAGACTGAATAACCTCTCTCAAAAAGCCACTTGAAAAACATGGAGACACAGAGTGGAGGGTGAGAAGCCCAGGAGTGAAAAACATTTCATTTCCTGAGGTAAACAGTCAAAGAAGAAGGATAAGCAGAATGGATGAAGTGGGAAGTTACTGTGCACGAGAATCTGGAACTCCTTGCCTGGGACTGGACAAAAGTCAGGCATAAAGACATTAAACAAGAAAAGTAGGATGTATAATGAGCAAATGGGGTTGATGTAACAGGTCTGGAAGTAAGGAAGGAGGGATCACCAGAAGCCGAAGCAATAAAAGGAACTGTGGCTTAGCAGGACAGTAAGGAGCAATCAGAAAGACTTTGCATGGAGTGGCAAGGGTAAGGATAGTAGGAGATACAGAGAGATACATTAGGGACTAATCCCTGCTGAAGGCATCTATTGCCAAAGACCTAGGATGAGGAACTGAGAATGAAAAGTGAGATAACTTGTGACTGAGAGCAGTGATAAACAAATCAATATGTGGAGTACCAAATGATGACAATTCCACCATAAACAGCAGGATGTAGGGATCACTCTGTAGGATCAACTCAATCAGGTGTGGGAAAAACTATCTGCCATCAGATTGAATGCATCTGGAATATGACATGCTATCAAAGGAATGTGATGGAAATGGACCCAATAAATAAGGTCCAATATGTGAAACACAGTCCAATAACTGGGAGACAGAAGTTCCAGGACACTCAAGTAAAGAGAACATTCTTATGCAGACCAATGACCCAGAACCTGTTGGTAATCAACCCATGCACCTCAGCCATAAACAGATGCATCCATGAACAGATGTAAGCTTGGCCACAAGGAGGAAGTGGGACACCAGCCAAAATATGGGCCTTGCCCAACCACTAATGAAGATCATCCATCAAAGAGATGGGAAGGAGAAAAAGAGCATCCAAGGGATCCTGTGTGTGGTTCTACTGTCATGAAGAGCCCATTAAAAGAAATGCATATGAGCACTGCCTAGGGGTATGATAAGTGTCAGTCATGACCAATAAAACCATGCCAGAAAGGAACAAAAATGGCTGTCTGAATGGCTAGTTCCATGGAATGGAGCTGAAGAGAAGCAGATTTAGGCTTACTGGGATAGTTGTTGAAAAAAACATCCAGATGGACAAAGTATTGAGAAGGATAAAGGAAGGATTACCCCAATGTAAACAACCATCCACACACACAGCTTCAAGAAGGATCAAATGAGTAGGGCTGACCAACTCCCATTGAAAATGCAGCCTCAGAATATAAATAGCCTGAGCAAAGGTGTGAACCACTCAACACAAATAAATGACACAAAAGCCAAAGGGTATACTAAAAGATATACCACATCACAGTGGGCAAACTGGCAAGAGTAAAACCCATATAGCCCAAATGGAACAGTTACAATAACCTGTTGGGTGAAAAGGGCAAGTATGTGCTAGATAGACATAGCATGGCCAGGGATCTCAAAGAAGAAGAATGAAATGAGAAGAGGGGAAAAGGTAATTAAAAAACCCCTTAATAGAGAGGAAAGAGCTATTCTGATGAATGAAATTCATCATATGAGCTACCTCCAATCCCTGAATTCACCAAAACTGATGCATGAGCACTGTGTCTCACCATAGAACAATGTAAACTGTGGTCCAGCTGGAAGCTGGGATAGGCAAGGCTGTGAAGGATCAGGTTGGCAGATGCCACACAGCCATACATGGCTGGACTAATGGGAAAGATGAATCACTGCTGGACAAAAGCCAACCATGACTTCAAGGATAAAGTAAACATGTCAGACTTGCACATAGTGAAAACAGGGCCCTAAGAAGATCCCATATGTGCAGAGTCAAGAGATGGGTGCACAAGAACATTGTCACAACTAAAAAGTCCTAAAGAGACATGAACCACATGTGTAGGGCCAGAGCAAAAGACAACACTCAGCCTACAGTGGAAGGGAAAAGGGAGAGGATGTCTCTAGCAAATTCATAGGGTTTGTGTGGAGATACGCAGACAGCAAGAGCATTAAGGTATTACAAAGAATGTCAAAGGAAGACAAAGGCAGGAAAATGGGGCATAGGTAGAATGAACAAAAAAATTGTGACCCCTTACCCCAAACAGGTAAAACTGAACCCACAACTAGCAGTCAAGAATTTGAGAGCCTGCCCTAAAAGTCACAAAGGTGCACTGAAATGAAACCTGTGAGGACTGAACATACCAATGCCACCACTCAACAGGATGGCAATAGCACAGTGCAAACCCAAACATAAGGGAGAGAAGTGGAAACAATAAGGAAAGTCAGATTAACTATGTCAGGTGTGGAAAGGCATGGAAAACTCTGAAAAGAAAACAGTGGTCAAGAAATTCCCCAAAAGGTCATCCATACCTGTGGTCAAACATGCAGTGACAGATGAGTGATATATACATGAAGTGATAAAAGAGACTTTGAAATTCAGATTAGATAATAAACATGCAAAAAATGCATGGTAAACACATGCAAATCAAATGCTCTCAAAGAAAAGTGAAAATAAATATGTTCAACTAAAGTAAATAGATTTAAACCACTCATAAAGTAATCAGTGGTCTAAAGACAGACATTTGCACTCAAGCACTGCCAAACAAGACCTGATAGTAGCACAAAGAGGGAGTCACGTGAATCGTGTGATAGAATCAGTGCTTTTCTATTGGTGGAGAGGTGATACATGATGATTTGCATGAGGAATGTGTTAGAACTTTGGATTCCAATGATGGGATGATGAAGGCTTGTGGAATGCATTCAAAAAGGTTTGCAAATAGAAAGCAGCACAAAACGAGTAAAATTATTTTTGTGAGTGGAGGGAAGAGTACCATATTGGAAGCAGAAGAACAAGTAATGTAGTATTTCCATTAGCAGTATGTGTGAGAAAAGACATAAAACTTAAGCATTACAAGAAAAAAACAATATTACATACAAGTAACAAAGTAAAGGTTAATTACATCAGTGTATTGCAATTATTAACAGATGAAAGACATTTGGCGGTGGTGTTCTGGAAAAATAATAGTTCACATAATGTATATTCTTGTCAACACATTCTTAAATTCAACAAAATAGTGTGCCAAAGTTCAATTTTTTTTTTTTTTTTGGATTTCAGAAAAAAGGAAATGTGTTGTAGTGGTCACATCCAAACATTACAGTGATGGAGTTAAACTTACAGAATAATGTACTGAAACAGCAAAACTGATTATATTTATAGAATTTTTCTTTAGCCACTAAAACTTTTAAGACTATTTAAATGGTAGCTTTAGTTATTCTTGACTATCACTTATATAGAATAACATTTTTAAAAGAAATCTGGCAACCCTGGCTACTTTATTATGTATAGTTAACAATTAACTTACTGCTGATTTGCAATATAAAGTATGGTCTGCCTCTAGCAGTTGAAAAATTCTGCATACATTTAAAGCAGCCATAGTCAAAGTATTAAACTTGATAATCACTATCAAATTTTGAGAGTTGGTTAATTTTTCAGTAAATATCAACCAAAACTGTTATGTTTCAAACATACAGAACATTTTAGGCCAAAATAGTTTCACTAAATGAGGAATTAAACAAATAACTTGTGTTTAATGAATATTTAACACACAAAAAACATTTTATGTAGTTAACAAAAGACAATTACCATATCTTCTACATGTGTTTTTATGGTATTATTTGTTCTTCTAAATGGAGAGGGGCTGTCTGTCATATGTACCATTAATTCAAACTCACTGAAAAAAGTATAGGACTTATAAATAAAAAAAAACAAACTAACTCACATTTGCTAACTAAATCCAAATGCCTGGCTAAAATATTTCTCTTTGACTGATACTTTGAATATGTATATTTCTTAAGTGCAAATTTACAAAACAAAAATTAAACACACACTCATGCGGACAGAAGGTATTGTTCACATAATTCATAGGTAGATTTCAAACTTTGGTCAATGTTTTTATACAGTTATTATAACTTGAATTTCTTTTTTTTTCTTTGAAATCTAAATGTATCACAAATTAATTTCTCTTTCTTTAAATGAAATACATATACCTTTACATTTATCAATAATATGGATTTAAATTTTGTACTTAGGTTTTTAATTTTAGCCTAGCCTGTGTTCAATGGTTGTACAAAGCCACAGAGTATACCCATTAGAGAACACTAGAGAAAGCATATAATTTTTCATATGCTCTAGGTACTGAAAAAAATACTTACTTGTACCATGAATATACATATTCCTTCAAGGTCAATGTCAAAATCTATTAAAAGAGAATGATATTGAAAAATTTTTGATAAGCATAACATTCTCAAAATTTTACACTCCAAACAATAATAAGGTTTGTAATTTATTAACAGAGCAGTTATAGAAGCATGAAAAAATCAATTTGAAATTATAAAGGACTGACTACATAAAACTATGAATTTTGAATATGAAAATAAGCAATTCATATAAAAAGTACAACAAATATAAAGTTACAATAGAATGGAATATACTAGATATACATTTATATATTGTTTTGCATTATGCAGGAAGCGAGAAGTCAACAAAAATGCATAGCTTTAAGAAGAGTGTGGCGAGCAAAGTACAGCATGTAGTAACAAGTGAAAATCCAAAAACCAAAAACTCAGCAGCCAAGATAGTTTCTGTGTCCTATGCAACAGCATGAAACATAATTAACCATGAACTATGCAATACTTATGAACTTCAATCATGGAAATTATAAAAGTGGGTAAAATGAAAAGGCAGAACATCACTGCCCAACAACTCACTAAATGGTATTTTTGTATTTACTCTTTATTTATTAACCCATTCAAGAGGATGTCTACATGGTCCATCACCTCAGCAGCTTGGAATTGGAAAGTGGTAAGAACCCTCAAATTCCACTCAAACAAAAGGGAGGTAAAATGAAGTGAAGAGTCCAAAGGAATGGCAACACCTGTTAAACTGCAATGAGTAACCACAAAATCCCATTGTTCTTAAAAGCAGACTATATCAATTTACTGAATACAAGGCATGGCAGGAATGAGCTGCTATCACCTTTAGCTTTATCCATGTAGTTCATGGGTGGATATAGTCCTAGATGAGCAAATTTATGAAGTACATCTATTGTGAGAATTAACCAATGTGTAACACCCTCATCTCTGCAGCATGCAATGTGTGGCCATGAAATTATAATATGTAAGATGGCATGGCTTAACAGTTTGGATTTGAACAATTAAACAATATCTAATCATGCACCTTGTGCCACAGAGCAGAATCCCAAACAATAAACATTAATAAAAGGAAAAAAGGGCCCCTGAAAAAAGAAAATTAAAAAAAAAAGTTTACCCAATCAAAGTCTCACAAAATTGATATTTTAGAATGGATATGGGTGAAAGATGATAAACCAAACAGGAATAAAACTATGATCCAATGCAAATAGTGAAAGATGAACATATCATGGGTGGTCCACATGCCCAACTGAAGAAGTACCTTTAAAAAATGTTGAAGATTAAATGCAAATGAAAAAGTAAAGCATCGGCTTGGGTGAAAAGACACTCAGAACAAAGTATGGGAAGAAGACATGAAAAAGGAAGAAGCCAAATTAATGAAGAATTGAACCCAACGAACAAAAAAGGAAGGAAAAAAAAACAAGAACAGAGAATGGCTGTCAAACAACAAAGAGATGGGAAAGAACCTCAAACAAGGAAACTGAGCTGCTAATATAAGAGAGAAGAGCATAGAAATCTATCTGGATCATGATGGGAATAAAGCTGGATAATGGAAAGAAGAGAAAGAGGTAAATTGAAAAGATATCCTCATGAGTCACTGAAGTGTTAGGGAAGAAAAATTATCCAGAGGAAGGAGAATTTATGCAGAAGAATAAAGAGTATGGGAAACATTGATAGTAAATAAACAGATCACTTATATACACAGGTAACAACGAAAAGGAAAGAAAACACAAAGGAAGGAGAAACAAGGAGCACTGGGAGAGTGGTCCAAACACAAAATGGGGGGAGTGCAGGATAACATTAATATCCCTATCTGGAAGGGCAGTCCACCACAATGGATGGCAAATCTGAAAGAAACACATCCAGAGGTATAGTAGAAAAAAGGTATATACCAGCAGGAGAGGGAAAATCAAAAGATGTGGGACAGGACTGCCAGAAAATCTGAGATTAAGGAGACAGAATATTCCCCAATCCAAAAGCCAAAGAGTAAATTCACATAACAAAGAAGAGTGGATTGACCAAGGACCTGGACACAGAAACAATAGAAAAATTCCATTTGCATTGAGAAATTTCCATGCAGGAAAGGCAAATGAAATAAGCCACAAAAGAGGCTAACCATCGAGAGAGGTCCAAATCCCATCGCCAATGATCAGAGAAAAACCAGGCATGAAAAAGGAGGACAAAAATACCAATGACTGAAGATAGCAAAAAGAGATAGAAACAAAGGAAACGTTCATGAAGGAGAAAGTTGGAGATGCAGAAACCACGAAAACTAGAGTGGAAATGGCCAGGAAAGATTTCTGAAGGACCAAACACAGACTGTCAAGGATGAATAAAATCACCCAGAGAAGGAGGAAGACGGGAGGATAGACAAATATGTAGGTCCAATCCTGATTGAAAACAATAACAGTCAGAGTAGGACAAGGAACTGGAGACCAAAACGAGGGCAATTTGTTGTTATGGAATGTATAAAAAGTATTTTCCTCAGCTGAAAGTGTATTTCTAATGATACTTACATCCACTCATACCTATAGCTATTACTCAATCTTTAGGGTTTCCACTCTTTGCCCATCTATTGAAAATGCTTGCTCCAGTCTTTTATACTCTACTCAAATGCCTCAGGCATTTAGTAATTTGCAAATTTTGTGACCACTTTCAATGTACCCTTTATTTGAGCATTATGTATAATCACCTCATCCCAATAATGTAATCACTTCTTTGAAACATAACCTGGCTTTTTGTGGGGAGGAAGGGCAGGAAATTATCAGGAGAGGTAAGTATTACTAGAAATACATTTTCAGTTTAGGAAAATGTTAACTTCCAAAACATACCATCTTCTGAATTCCACATTGAGAAGGTGAAGTGTCTGAGTGAAACAGTAGTGGACCAAAAGAAAAGCTTGTGCAAGTATGGGGGAACTACACTATATCCAGAACAGGTATGTTCTTCACTTGGAACCTAGTTCCTATATCAAAAGTGGAATAGAATATGAATAATCATCAGTATAGACCAGACCCAACCAGACAGCTAAGGATCAACAACTAAAGGTTGGAATAGAAGGGTCATGGTACTGACATCACAAGTTAGTAATTAGGGTGACTGAACCTCAGTGTGATATAAGTATACTGATATTAGATCTCAACCGCAGCCATAGAGTGATGTATTTCACAACACCAGAAACATGATGAGAAAGTAAGCAACACCTACGTGGACAAACTTGCATCTCCATCAGAAAAGGTCCAAATGGCAACACTTCAGGCTCAGAATGACTGCATCATGTATGCCAAAAAGAACTCATATGGTCTGCAATTATGTACATTTATTCTCATTTTCCAATCAAGAGGGAAAGGAGTGTTCCCTTTGCCCTTGGAATTATGGAGCAATGTGGAACTCATGTTCAACCAAGGACCTAGAATGGGACCACATCACATTTGAAAGACAGTGAACCACCTTCCATAACCAGTAGACTAAAACAACATTGATCAAAAGAGAATGGCCATAGCTTTGGAACAAATCTAAAACATAATCACGAATTTCAACTCGTTATCCGAGGATCGCAGGTTCAAATCCCTGTCACACCAAACATGTTTGCCCTTTCAGCCGTAGGAGCATTATAATGTGACGGTCAATCCCACTATTCATTTGTAAAAAAGTGGCCCAAGAGTTGACAGTGGGTGGTGATGACTAGCTACCTTCCCTCTAATCTTACATTGCTAAATTAGGAATAACTAGTGCAGATAGCACTTGGGTAGCTTTGTGCGAAATTCAAAAACAAACAAATATGTAAAAGAGCAACAGTAACTTGAACTTGGTCATCCAGAGCCATAGCAAAAGTGCCATCATAGGGTGAGAAAAGATTCTGTGTGGAAGTGAGGAAGCTCTGAAAATTGGTTGAGCCAAGACAGATTGATGATTGAATACCAATCTTGTTTTACTGGGTACTACGAATAAATGGAAGCAAAATCCTGGAAGAATAGGATCAACCTTCTCTAGTGCATAGTAATGAAGCTCCATCTGTCTTTTGTCTGTAGGAGATGAAAAGGCAGCAGGCTGAGCAAAGGTAAGGTGGAGAGGATGTAAACTCAATGACCAACCCTGAAGTGCCTGTGGATCCCTGGTGAAAGAGCTCCTCAAGAATATGGAAGGGCCCTATTATGGGAACCAACAAACCTGAAATCTAAAGGAGGGAATTGGAAAACATTGTGGTCCAATATTCCCAAATTAGAGCTAGAAAGACGAGAAGGCAAGGATGATAAAGACAAACATAAAAAAGGCAATATCAATTTGGGATACTGACATCTCTGGAACTCCAGCAAATAACATGGAATGGAAAAAAGGAGCTTTTCATAGTACCCTGATGATACTCTGTTGAGAATGGCCTAGCAAAAGAATGAGTCAGAAAAAGCAAGTCTAAATTCTTGCTAGTTGTTCATGGGTCATTTGCAAAAGCCATCTCAGAACCCCCCTGGAGTTTTTTAAAAACCTTGCCTTCTGTGGCCAAGTTTTTATAAAGTTCACTACTTTCAACACACTTTTCAGGACTGGATTCAGTGGAGAACTCAGGTGCTTTGATGCAAGGGTTTCCCTGTGGATTATACAGCGAGTCCACATTACATCAAGACCTTTGCTTCATATGAGTGCCTGCAATCTTCCATAATAGCTGGACATAGAGCGACCACCATCAGTACAGGCACCAATGCACTTATTTATTATCACATATAAAAGTGTCAAGGATCTCAGGCAAGTCTTGAACCTTTGTACTTACAGTGATACTTTTACAAAAGAGAAGGTCTTCCACAATTTTGTCACTATCCAAGAACTGTATGTAGCAAATCAAATGAGCATCCTTGTTATTACCCGTTGCCTCATCTAGCTATAACCCAAATTCCTTCCTTTTCATTTTTTCAATTAACTGATCGTTGAGGTCTTTGGCAATGTGTTGAATTCTATGACTGATAGTACTGTTGGATAAAGGCACCTTTGAAAGCAGTCTTTCCACAGGTTCACCAGCCATAATGTCCACCGTATCCATTGCAGCCGATAAAATCAGTTCTTCTGCAATGGCATGAGGCTTCTTACATTTTGCAACTCCATATAGGATGCAAGCAAAGCGTTGCTTGATATTGATGGTTGTTTCAAAAATGTACCTTTTTGTTCTTTCAATTTATTTTAACTTTCTGGTGAAATAATCACATGATTTACTAGTCATGTTAGGATGACTGGTCTCTCAGTAGCATTTTAGTTTCCTTGGAAGGATGCACCCTGGAGCCAAAACTTTTAGACATAATACACACTGCAAACACTCTTCACGATTAATATCTGCCGAAGTGAAACCAAAATCTAGATAACTATTGTCATATTTCCGTTTCTTCACAACTTTCCCACTGGTCTGTAGTACACTATCCTTTTCTTTACTCCCACACTTCTTATTAATGCTCAAAAATCTTCCCATTTTTATGCACAAGAACTAAAAATGAACAAAATAATTCACTGAACTTTGCTAGAAATTACAGACACTTGATAACAACACCCTTTAGTTATTTCAATTACTGATGGACCCAGAGAGTCGACAGGTATTTATATACAAAATCTCAAAAACAAAAAAGTTTGAGAAGTTACTGGTGTAACCGAAAGTACAAGTAAACAAAAACATCACAAACATTCTAGAACATCATTGAAAGAAATGTAGCACGATACAATGTTAAAACCATGAACTACCTTGAGCTAGTAGTCTATGTCGCTGTGTTTCCTTCAAAAATTTGAAATATCCCACAGCGCCCCTGTGAGTTTGCCATGATGCACAGTTTGGTAACCAATGGCCTAAAGCATTCAAGTGGAGTCGAGGTCTGTTAAAAAATATGCGGACTGACGTCATAAAACAAAATGTACTTTATTTAGAAGTTACAGGTCTGGGACCCCTTCAAAGTACTCTCCTCCCCAACGCACACACTTATCCCAACGGTGTTTCCACTTGTTGAAACAGTCCTGGTACGCTTCTTTTGTAATGTCTTCCAGCTCCTTCGTCGCATTTGCCTTAATCTCGGGAATCGTCTCAAATCTTCTTCCTTTCAAGGGTCTTTTGAGTTTAGGGAACAAGAAAAAATCTCAAGGTCAGGTGAGTAGGGGGGGTGGGAAAGAACAGTGATCGAGTGTTTGGCCAAAACCTCACGAGTTCTGAGGGCTGAATTTCGCAGCAACGCGGTGCATCTTCAATTGTTTGGTCAAAATCTTGTAACAAGATCCAACTGATATCCCACACTCTTCAGCAAGCTCCCTGACAGTCAGACGTCGATTTGCCTGCACCAGAATGTTGATTTTGTCGACGTGTGGGTTGTCAGTTGACGTGGAAGAACGTCCAGGACGCTTCATCATCGTCAATGGACTGTCGACCATCCTTGAAACGTTCATGCCACTTGAAACATGCCGTACGCTTCATAGCAACATCACCGTAAGCCGTGTTAAGCATAGCAAAAGTTTCAGTCGCAGGTTTTCCAAGTTTAACACAAAATTCACAGCAAGTCGTTGCTCCTTCAGGTCATTCATTCTGAAATCCGCCAAACGAAAAAATCGCACTTCACTTAAAACCGCATAGCTAATACACAAATACAGATATCTGCAATTGGGAAATGGCGTCGTAATCAGCTGATCTGTGCGAACCTAGCAACACCAAGCGGATTCCCCTGGAACCAACTGGAGCCGTGCAATTCAAACAGTCCGCATATTTTTTAACAGCCCTCGTATAAAAGACTGGAGTAAGCATTCTCAATATTTAGATGTGCAAAGAGTGGAAAACCTGAAGATCAACAAAAAGCTACACTGTATGACAAGTTAAGTATGTTTTGGAAGCCTCAATGTGAAGAGCATCCCACTGAAATCAAAGTCACTAGAAAAAAAAGGATTGAGAGTCCACTCTATTGGATAAATGTTGCCTGGACAGGAATCTGATCCACAACAAGAGCAAAGGAATCTAGAACATGACATGCAAGGATAAAAATACTGAGTACACGGGCCCCAAAAGAATATCCAACACATTAATACAGAGGAATGGAAAATGGATGCTGCCCTAGTAATTGAGATAAGAAACAAATTAAGAACTCAAATAATCAAAATTGTCAATCTAAAATATAAAATAAGAACATTTTTTTTGCCTTGCTGTGGCTTATCTACTGAATCAAGCACAGTGGCCCCATTAACCTCTTTCTATTTAAAAACAGTCCCTTGTATACTCTTTATTACAATATATGATGTGTGAATAACAAATTAACAGATCAGAATGTCCTTAGTGGCTTTCTCAGCTATTTTAATCTGTGAGAAGACTACCACATTCTTTCAAACCAAGATTAGAAAGAGTCAGGTTGTCTACTCAAAGATTCGATTCATACTTTTTTAATACCTAAATACATCTTAGTTACTAAGCTTAGTAAATTATAATGGCATTCTATGGTATGAGTATAGTTATTTATAAATTGTTCTTTATTCAACTGTGTGTGTATGTAAAACCTAAAATGTTTTGTTTCATATTCTCCATTTGCAAAATATTAAAAGGCTTAGCAACCTACATCAAGCAGCATCCAAATACAAAGGTCATAGCCAGAATAGATAATTGTTTGCTTTACATCTTTATATATTGCTCTATATTTTAAGAAATTTAAGTTTTATTACTTGTTTCTAAATAGCAATAATCTATATTCATATATAATGTATAATGAATGTTACTGTATAATACAAAATACTACTCCACTAAAACACTGCCAAGATCAAGTCAGTTTTATATTATTGGATATAGTAACAAGTGTACGTGCACCATGTCAGTGCAAGTTATGTATTGTTAGATAGGCATGACTAGAAGTTCAATATATTAAAAACTAATAAATATATAATGGAAGAGACTTATGCTACTTACACTCAACATTTGTATTTTTGTTTTACAATATATAGTCATTCTATGACTAAAAAAAATTTATATATATATTTTTTTTACGATGGTTATGAGGTCGGTCAGTTGACAGACCCCACATAGGGTAAAAAGAAAAGCAAACAGAAAGTCTTACTGAAAACAAATGTCTGAAATGCATTTAGGAGGTTTTACAGATTACACAAATAATATCAGATATTTGGGACAGAGAATAGATTTTAATAATAATACAAAATCACTTAAATCTTGCACTAGTAAACAGGTTCAATACTTTCACAAACATTTGTAAAAATATTTCATTTAAAAATCTGATTTGCTGTTTGAAAAAACATGTAATCTTTGCTAAAAGTCTACCAAATTTTGTGAAGGTACATTTACTGTATCAAAAGTTATAGTGCAAATATTTAGCAAGTGCAAAGGTGTGTATGAACTTGTGTATATTATACCGAGCCCATTGTGAAAGGGTTACTGTGATAAGACATCTTGGCTGCAGGCCAAAAACCAGGAATCTTCCTGTTGCTCAACCCATCCCCAGAGGGATGCATCTATGAATTGTAAAAAAACAGATGAGGAGGAGGTAGTGGGACATTTACCAACATGTAAGTAATATCTAATCAGCACCAGAAATATATATGGGTATAAAAAAGTGTAATAAAAGCCAACAAAGAATCCCTGTGAAATTCCACTGTTTGTGAAAAGCTCATGATAAAGCTGAAATATGAGCCTTACTTAAGGGGATAAAGGCTGCCATAGAAGGTCATATCCCAAAAAGCAACAGAATGTTGTAAGCTGTTATCCGACTGAAAACCCACAGAACTTAGTTGAAGAGAAGATGGATGGATCTGATTGAGATGAGTGTAGAAAAACACCCAAATGGACAAGATGTTGGATAGGTTACAGTAAGAACTTCTCCAATCTCAATAACAGCTCATTATAGCTGTCTCCAGGAGCAGCTGGTAAGGGTGATAGGCATATTCCTGTTCAGAAAGTGAACAGGAGCCAGTTGACCAAAGGAAAAGAAAAAAACAACCTGAGAGCATATAACTGATGAATGAATGCTTTGAACACTCCAAAAAAAAAAAAAGTGCCAAAATGAGGGTCAAGAGTGGAAAATATCAAATTATGCAAATAATCATTCATGACACACCTCTATCATCAATAAACCCATAAAAAAATGATACCAAGGTAAAATGAAGAAGACTGAAAATTAGAATAAAACAGAACAAACCTATTACAGGTTGCCAGTCTCTAGTTTGGTACAAGGACAAAATCCTGGAGAAAGATGATGAACAGACATGAGCTTGTAGATACACAAAATCTTGTACTTCCTTGGACAGATGCAAGGAAATTCAATGATAGGTCTCCCCTACCTGCAGCCTTTGAAAATAGTGCTAGAAGTATAACATCAGAAGTGGGAACATAAACCTCAGAATTAATTTTGGAACTCCATAAAAAAAAAAAATAAAAAAAAATAATAATAATAGAAAATTTTTTCAATGTAAAGAACAAAATAACAATAATGAAGAAATCTCACTTTGGAAACTAAACTGTTAAAATCTTGATTCACATTAAGAGCATCAAAAGAAAAAAACCTCCGATCATGAGTACTGCCAACTGAATAGTGATATAGAGGGAGTCACGTGCGTAATGAGAGTATGTCATATTCTTATTGGTGTAGAATTGACACATGACAATTTACATGAGAGATACACTAGAATCATTCAATTCCAATGAAGGGGATAGAGAAGGCTTGTGGCATGCAATATTTTTTTATTTTTCATGCAGAGGCACCTTTGAATGAGAATAACTATTCATGTGAGCAGAGGAATTTTTACACTAACAGGGAAATTTATGTAACCAGTAATTTAATTTTCCATTAATTTTTTAAAAAATATATACTGTATTATTTAAACTTATTTTACAAAGAGATTTTGGTGACTGACATCAAATAACAAGACTTCTGATGTCAAGGTAATTCGATAACAATTGTGATTTTTACATAGTATGCATGCACTTTATACAAATTAACCAGAAATCAAACAACTGGACATTTAAAGAGCCAGCATATTAAAGTTTTTAATATAATACAAGTGCAAATTATCAATTTCTGTTATATCGCAAAAAAAATCAATTTTTTTCTTGTGTCAAACCTCTCTTTTTGTACTAAGTGCAATGCAGCAAAAGGAATAAACAAATCAAACCTCACTACTTCTGATTTACCCCAAATCCTAATTACAATTACAATAATGATTAATTAATAAAACTGATGGTTTCAATGTCCTATACTATTATATTATGATTAATTTCACTTTTTGTTTACTAAAAAGACTGCTGTGTTTCTCCACAGAGAACAATTTTTTAACACTGTTAAACAAAAAATGATATATTTGACACTTATATACATACTATTTTATACTACTATCTGATTTACACTTGCATGTACTTGAATGTTGCTGAGTGTAAAGCCAGCCATATCAGGATAATAAAACATGCTACCAAGAAACTATGAATGTTATTGACATGAGACTTTGAAGAATACATTCTACTTTTTAAACAAAAAAGCAAATTTAGTTTACAGGTTTAGTACTGCTATTATAATTTATAATATTTTAAAGCCTAAAATAACACCCACTACTAGTCTTGTAGGATTATTTCACTAACAAAACATCCCACCTTCCTACTCTCACCTGCTCTATGGCTTCATCTATTTCTTGTGGAATTAGCAAATCAGTCCATGGCTTCACCACATAGATACTCAGGTCATTCTGATGTCTTTTACATTTTTTGTTTCCACATACTGTGCATATCTTTGACAAAGTTTTATCTTCCACAGGCTATGGATAAAGAAAATAAAAAGATAAAACAAACAGCATTTCAGAAATAACATTAATAAACCAATTTTAACTTTATAAACACCATGAACAAGGGAAACCAATGAACTAAAATTAGTAGTTTAATTAGTTTATTTCTTTATATCCATAGTGATCTCAAATAATTACACAACATCCTTTTTCAAGTTAATCTGATGTTACAGTTTGTACAATACCTGAAGGCAAACTATTCCACAGGTTGATTAGCCCAATATAAAATTAATGCCAACCTTAATTAACCTATAAATTTCCTGTGTTTTTCAAACAGCTCTTTTGATTTTAACCTCCTCCTACTATTATCTCAAACACATACTAACCAAACAGTCTCTTTACCAGCCTCTCTATTTATCTTACATTAAGTAATACAATATATAATAATATTAATTTTAATAGCTTAATTTGTTTCTTAGCTTAATTATAAAATCCAAAACTATAAATTATCCAAAACTAATTACTTCACCTTTTCTGTCAAGACTATATGTAACTTATAAGGCTAAATACAATAACTGGTAGAGCTATTGAAAATACTGCAACAAGTTAACCCCCTTACATTTATACATAATTTAAACTATCTGAACAGGTTTTATAATTATTTCAGTCTAGTATTTAATAGAAATGATACCAGTTTCATAAATAATTATCAATGCTTATAACCTACTACATCAAAACGATCAGTTAGTTAAGCCTAACATTTTGAATATAAGATGTGACGATGTAATATTAAGCTTACAAAGAAATAACTTTTAATGTTGCAGTATTTTAAAAAACAAAAGTTTGATTGTGAAACTATTTAAATATCTTATAATAATGTAAACAAGCGTACTATTATCTCATCATTTATGAACAGACTAACAATTACAACTAACTTTGTACATTTTTTACTTTTCCTACCTGGAAAATAATTTATTTTCCTAAAACTTATGAAAAACAAAATAATCATGGTTTCATATACACTTCCCGAACTACTGTTTAATACAAATTTTTATTCAAATAATAGCTTTCAGATACTTTATTAAAATGTGATAAATATTATATCATCAGAGTTAAGAAAAATAGTTATAACTACCAATATTTATATAAATCAAACCTTTAAATGGTAAAGTATAGCTCAACATCATGTAGTATGAAAGTTGAACAGGCAAATGGTTCAACAAAAGTTAAAATTTTCTGAAATAAAGACAAAACTGGTATGATGTACTATTTTTAATTTTACTCAGAATATTATTTATTAGCCTATTTAAGATAAATGTAGTGATAAAAGCTTCCATACTAAAATTCTGATATGTATTAACATAGTACTTTTACATTCTTCTAGGCTCTGATAAAAACAGTTTTACAAAGGCACTTAACAAAATATATCATAATAATAGAAATACAAAACAGATTCACTAAAGGAAAATATTGCCTTACTTATCAGTTTTCTTATTATCTGGAACATGGAAGTAGTAACCATTAGTATAATTATGATTTTGAAAAAACTTTCATAAGATTATGCACACAAAATTAGCTAAGAGAAACACATCAGTTGTAAAAGACTATTCAAATTAATTATAGGACAGTTGGATGGTTGGTTGGCATTTTATGGCACAAAGCAACTAGGCTATCTGCACCAAACAACTAGTAAAAAAAATTGAAAGTAAAGTAAAATTATAAAAATTTGTAAAAAGGAATCATGTTAAAACAGAACAAAATATAATTTTTAATTAAAAACTTAAATAGCAGTTAAAAGGCCAATGGCTCTTAAAGAACTGAAAACTTTTGTAAGGTGGACACAGTCACCATCACAAATGATACTGTACAGCATTAGGGATAAACCTTGGGACAAAATGTTTAAAATGATTCCATCGTTAAGAGTCATAATAACAGCATGACAGTAAAATGTGGACTATTGTGACCTGGGTGTCATACACACCACACACTGGTGCATCAGTCCCAGATAAAAGAAAATGATGAGTTAAAAAATTGTGACCAATGTGTAGTCTAGTTAGGAAAACTTCTTTCCACTCCTAACAGAAACAAGATGGCCAAAGTCCAATAGAGGGCTTTATCTGGAAAAGCTTGTTTTCACATTGCTCACTCCAAGTCGAATGCCAACTCGCACAGAGTCGAGCCTTGAATACAGAACCATAGTCCACATATGGAACAGGTGCAACAGTGAGAGCACCAAGGTAGACAGACTTAGCTGCAGTGTTGGCGAGCTAATTTCCACGAATACCAACATGACCTGGTATCCAGAAGAAATGGATAGAAGTAGATGTTAAAGATAAATGGTTTTGAATATTAGCAAGAACAGGATGAGAACTAATGTGATTCCAGGGCCAGTAGAGAACAAAGAGAGTCAGTATAAATAGTGCAGTTTGAGTACTGTTTAGCTTCTACGTGATCCATGGCAAGAGAAATGGCATACAATTTGGCAGTGAACAAAGAAACTGTAGAGGGGATTATGTGTGTAAGCACTAAACTACAACAAACCATGGCAGAACCCACAGAGTCACCTGATTTCAAACCATCTGTATAAATAGGAATGGAAGGATGGTTTGCAAGGTGTTCAGCAAATAATAGAAGGTACTTCCAATTGGGAGTATCTGCTTTTTTCATATGATTTAAAGAAAGGTGACATTTGGGGATGGCAATAAGCCATGGTTGGATGGGCTGACCAGTGGATATGGCAATGTTATCCAAGGACAGACCCAATTCATCCAACTGAACCTGAATACGAAGGCCAAAAGAAGCAATGATAGATCGTCTGTTCTGAAAAATCATGGCCCACTAAGGAAGAAAAACACATCCCAGGTGGGATGCTGTGGTGAGGATTGAAATTTTGAAGCATACAGTAAAGAAAGTTGCAAATAGGAGAGGTGTAGAGAAGATTCATGAGACTCTATGTACAAACTCTGGATTGGGGAAGTGCAGAGCCGAAGCCCCTGATAATGAACGGAGTCCAGCATCTTAAAGACCAAGGTCCTGGCAGAGCCATAGATTTGAGACCCATAATACAGTTTCAGTCAAATAAGAGCACAATATATCTTAAGCACAGAACATCGAACTGCTCCCAAAGTGGTGGAAGAGAGGACACAGAAAATGTTCAGTGCTCTTGTACATTTTATTCATAGTTACTTGATGCATGGTATAAAGGTCAACTTACAGTCAAAGATAAGCCCCAAGAATTTTGCCTCAGGAACCACAGGAAGCCCAACTTCACTGACACGGAGCTCAGGATTGGGGTGAATACTGATTTGCCCACTGGATGGGCAAGAGGAGGTTGTTTGATTTGAGAAACCAAACAAGATGAGCATTAACCATCCTCTTTAAGGTCTTACATAAACAGCTAATCAAAGCAATTGAACAGTTGTTTGAAGGAATCTTGGGATCCTTCCCAACCTTAGGACAAGGAAGGACAATAGCCTGATGCCACGCATCAGAAAAAACATTCTCTTGCTAGAGAAGTAGAAGAGAGATGGCACAGCATCTCGTAGTGTATATCATCATGTCAGACTGAGGTACTGCCAGATCAATGGAGGGCCAGGTTGAGTTCCACGAGTGTAAAGGAGCAATTAGAGACACGATCACCCTGAGAGGAAAGAGGTGACCCCTCTACCTGAGTCTTAATGGCTAGAAAGGTGGAGGATGAAGAAGTGCTAGATACCTGGGAAAAGCTTTCACCGAGAGTATTGGCAATGCTCCAGGCATCACCTACTTCCTGGCCATCAGAGAGCAAGATTGAAAGGAGGACAGAATTATACTGCCCACTAACCTTCTGAATCTTGTCCCATATGACTTTGGAACTAGTGATAGAAGATGTGCTACATATGTATTTAATCCTGGATTCCTTCTTGCTTGGACACCTGACCTGCCATGCATGTGCACAATTCTGTTGAAAAGTGATGCACTTCAAAACTGTGGGATACCTACAAAAGGTATCTCTGGCCCGTTTTTGAGCCTTCCACACCATGTGGCAGGCAGGATTCCACCATGGAGATGAATTCCCTGGAAAATGTGTCAAGGTTTCAGGAATAAATTGACCAGCCACCTGGATAATACAGTCAGTCACTGCTGCCATGCAGTCATCTAATGACAGCTTGCAGACAATGGCAAGATCATGTTCAGTGAGAGCAGTGAAAGATGACCAGTTGGCGTGATCCAACTTCTACAAGGGCATGCAGGTCTGATGGTATCAACCATAGCCAGTTCCTCTCAAATTGACAGGAAAATTATCACTGCGCTGTGGGTTACAATCAACCCTCCATGAAAAGTGGGAGAATAGTGAAGAGAAGCAGATAGATCAATAAAAGTAAAGGACTGACTAGGCACATGAAAATAAGTATAAGAACCAGTGATGAAGAGAGAAAGGTTGTGATCTGAAATCATACCCTTCAATATCAGCATCTCCCCAGAGGGGATAATGTCCATAAAAGTCCTCCAGGATTAAAAAAGGAGATGGCAACTGTTCAATGAGAGCATCAAGGTATGTAGATCATAGGTCTCTCCAGGAGACAGGTAGAGAGGACAAACAGTGATGGTACAACGCAATGAAACACGAACGGCTATAGCCTCCAAGGGTGTGTCGAGTGGCAAAAACAGGGTGGACACATACTGATCAACCAGCAATGTCACCCCTCCATGCACTCATCCACCACACAACCTATCATTTCTGTGCAAAGAAAACTACCGAAAGGTGACTGTATCAGCAGGATTCAGAAATGTTTCCTATAAGGAAAGACATACAGGATGGTATGAATCAATCAGTGCTTTGATGCCATCCAAATTAGAACGTAAACCTCGACTATTCCAATGTATCAAAGTGGCAAAATTGGATGGAAAGATCTTCTGTTTTTCACATCTTTTTTCATTATTTTCTTTATTCGACAGAGGTCTATCGACCTCCAAAGATCCTGTCCTGGGTTGATTGAGCAGGTCTCTATCATTGGAAGAATATTCCAGTGACTGAGGGCATGAGCAAATGATCATTCTGCATCTCAGGGCCAGAGAAAAAGATGGACCCAAAGAAATTCTTGTACCCAAAACCAAATGAAGTAGATATGGGAGTATGCTGGAATAAATGGTAGGGACAGAGATGGATATTGAGGTTGATTCATCAACTTTCTTAATTATGGAGGTCAAAAGACTTTTCATTTGGTTTGAGAACAATTCTTTTGGAGGCATAGAGAGATTCATCTGCACTCCCACTGTAGCAGTGGAATGAAGTGCAGCAGCATAAATCTGAGATGGAGTGGCAGACAGTAACTTTTGAGCCTCAGGGTATGAAATGTTTTGAATCGTTTTCAAACACTGTACCTTTTTTTTTCTGTCATGTACCTTGGGCACAAATGAAAGTAAGACAGGTTAGAGCCACAACATTTAATGGAATGAGGATCTATTTCGTGCTCACAGGTATCGTGATCCTTGCCACCGCAAAAAACACACGTCAAGAAACCACAACATGATGTCTTCGAGTGACTGAACCACTGACATTAGAAACATCTGAGAGAGTTCAGAATATATGGCCATACCTTGCAATTAAGATAACTTGTCTTAATGTGGGCTAGAGGAGGTGGGGAAATAAACATCAAAATTAGGACATTTCTGCAAGTAAAGATACGCCTCACTGCAGAAACTCATTGGGTGGAGAAACCTGCAAGAATCTCTGACTTGGAGATGTTCTTCAAATCACTCTTGACATTAACTCCTTTTGATGAATTCAAAGTATACCTCAATGGGTATATTCCCAATGGCCTTCAAATGCAAAAAAACATTCACTGTACTTAGGAATGGATATTTCTACCAATACATCACAAGAATAAAGCTTTTTAACTGACTTTGGAGAGCCAGTACGTCCCTCTAGTCCAGGGGTTCCCAGCCTTGGCAGGGGGGTCGCAAAGCCTTGGCAGGGGAGTCGCGAAGCCTTGTTAGAAGTAGCTTGGGATAACATTAATTTTATTTCATCAATTACATTTTCATGCTCTTACATTTTTTTTTGTTTCGGTGCAAAGCAAAACGTGTGCTACGTTAGTTCAATGTCATTAGGTGATATTATGGGTGTATGTATGCGTGCCTGTGAGTGAATGTGCCTGTGTGAATGTGTATGTGTGTACTAGTGAGTAGTGAGTACGTGAGTGCACGCGCATGTACGTATGCTTGTGTGTCTGTTTAGCTGTGATTAAGTGTGTGTGTGTGCTTGCTGTCGACACGAGTCACATGTCTGTTGCTGATTGGTGGATGATGAATCGCGCAACTGGCCACGCTCCCTTCCCTCCCAATACTTACCCCATCATTACTCTACCTGCACCCCCCACAAGTAGTCAGTGTAAGATCTACAGTTGCCAAAGCGTTCATTATTCAACATTTTTATTTTATTTTAACAAGGAGATAAGTAAGCAGTAGAGGTGAGTTGTGTCCATGGCTAAACGGCGCAGATACTCAGAATGCTACCTCAACATTGGCTTCATCACTGTGCTTGCCAACGACGGCATCGAGAAACCACAGTGGTTTTGTGCCATGCTGTCCTGAGTGCAGAGTCAATGAAACCATCAAAATTCAAGTGTCATCTCGAGACGAAACATCCAGAAGATGCAAAGAAGGGTTTGGATTTCTTCAAACGGCATGAACGGTGTCTTAAAAGCCAAAGAATCGATAGAAGTGGGTCGTTTCAGCAGCCGTAGTGGAAGCTTCATATGAGATTGCATTCGAAATTGCTAAACAAAAAAAGCCTCAAACGATTGGAGAAACACTTCTTAAACCCTGCATGATGAAAGCAGTAAATCTTATTCTTGGAGAAGCCAGTGCAAAGAAGATGCAGCAAGTATCCCTGTCAAATAATACTAAACAGAGGCACATTTCTAAAATGTCTATGGATGTGAAGGAACAGGTTTTGACTGAAATCAAGGGTTCCCCTTTGTTCTCCTTTCAGCTCGAGAAGTCAAGAGATGTAAGTTCATGTTCTCAGTTGCTTGTCTTCGTGAGATACATTAATTCAGGTGCAGTGCACTTGAAACCACAACAAAAGCTGATGATGTCATGGAAAAAGTTTCAACTTTTTTTCAAGACGAAGATCTTCAATGGGAAAACGTGTGTGGGGTTTGTACGGATGAGGTACCGGCTATGCTGGGATCGAAATCAGGATTCCAGTCGTGAGTGAAGAAGCTACCACCTCAAGCAAAGGGCATCCACTGCATGATTCACCGATATGCTCTCGCCAGTAAGACTCTCCCTGCCTCTCTGCAGGAAGTGCTTGAATCTGTAATCAAAATTGTAAATTATGTGGAGACTCAAGCACTCAACACTCGCCTATTCAAAGAACTATGCAAAGACATGAATGCTGACCACGAAGTCCTTCTCTTCTACACAGCAGTACATTGGTTGTCGAAAGGAAACGTTATTAATCGTGTCTTTGAAATGAAAGATGAAATAAAGCTATTCCTGGAGACTCAAGAAAGGAAAGATCTTGTAGCTCACTTCGAAGATGAAGCATGGAATAAAAGGGTTGCGTACCTAGTCAACATTTTTGACCAGCTGAACAAGCTCAATTTGAAGCTTCAAGGAAGGGAAACACGTTCTCCTTTTTCAAGATAGTCTTCATGCCTTTGTTTCCAAACTGCAGAACTGGTGTCGGGAAATCCAATCTTGGAAACATCGCTATGTTTGAAAAACTTTGTGGAGTGACGGATGAGTCTCAGATCCAACTGGATCAGTTCCTCAAGGATGAGATTACCGAACATCTTCAGTCTCTAGAATAGGAAGTCGGCGTTACTTCCTGAGCTATCACAGGAACAGGAGGCCCTGGTAAGGAACCCATTTTGTACTGAACTTGATGTATCCAGCATCCCAGATGATATCCAAGATGAATTTCTGGATCTAAGGAATGACTCTTCAGCTCGTGATCTCTTCAAGGTGAAATCCGTGACTCAGTTCTGGTGCGCTATGTATCAGTCATACTCCAAAGTCAGCATGATAGCTTTACGTGTCCTTGTTCCATTTGCTTGTACCTACTTGTGTGAGGCAGGATTTTCCACTCTTGTCAATATAAAAACAAAGAATAGGAACAGATTGGATGTTGGAGATGACATGAGACTGGCTCTAACAAACACTCGGCCACGAATTTCAAAGCTTGCTGCTGAAATGCAACATCAGGCATCTCACTAGCTGGGTTGGATAGCTGTTCAAACCTATGTTAATATTATTTTAAGAAATATATGTTCTTTTTGTGAATTCAGGTTGGGCCAATGTGATTTAATTTGCTAATAAATAATTACAGAATTTTTAAATATTTTTTTTAGATGTTTCTTTCCCTCTCCTTCACAGAAAATAAAATAAAAATTAAGCTGCTGATAGTAAGCCCTAAGTAGGGGATCACATGGGTTTCAAACTGTTAGGTAAGGGGTCGCGAGTGCCAAAAGGTTGGGAACCCCTGCTCTAGTCCCTTCTGAATAAAAAAAGAGAGATATGCCCCAGTGATTTGTGTGATAAAGAGTATAATATTAGCAAAACAAGGTACAGGTGTTGAAGATTGCTGTTCAGAATCTTCAGGACATGATCATTTACTAACAGTCTGTTTCTCACTATTTTTTTTAAAATTTGATTAGGGAGATCCCTAATAAAAATAGAATGTTTTGGTGCCCACTGACCCCACCTACTATGAAGTACTATAAGGGGATGCACTACAGTATCAAACAAAGACACTGCAGCAAAGCCAGGGTTTTGTAAGCACTATACACAAACACCCATTGAGAACATTTAACACTGGTACCTGTTTGACCAGAGCTCAAGTGGACCAGACGAATGACCCTGAGGGGGCATCCCAAGGCTGCCCATCTATAGGAATTCAAGGCCAAAGCGGTATGTTAGGGTTGGACCCATCAACCACCAGAATTCTTTTCTCCCCTTCACAAGTCGCCACGCATTGGTGGATGTTTAAATTCCAGAGAAGGTAAACCAAAAGAACAGGACCATCTCTGGAAGGTCCCCTCACCATGTACAAGAATCCTCCACACTGAGGAGGGGGTAGCTGGATGGGAGAAGGTAAATGTTGTTATTAATGTTATCTAGTCAAATTGATTACAATTTCTTTAAGAACATCACTAGTAAGGTCTCATTTAGAATAATGCATAGTTTTAGTTTTTTAACCAAAAGAAGGAGAATAACTTATGTGAAAAGATTTTTAGTAGGGCTACTAGAATGAATCCCTAGCTCTAGACGAAAGGTTTATCTTACAATGCACCTTGAGAAATATTTTCAGATCTAGGAGCCAACCAAAAGACTCCAGAGCCAGGTGTGCCTAACTTCCTCACAGCTTGTATTGTGAAATGTACATTTATTTACTATTACAGCAAAGAGTACATGCGAATATTTACATGATATTAACAACCACTTGATAGTATTGCTTAAAACAACTGTCTTTGGTCGAATATAAGTCTGAACATGTGCACTGATTGGTTGAATTAAGACAAAGAAGAAAAACAAAATTAATGATGTGTGGTGCAATGGAATCGTTTCATTACGAAAAACATGAAGAAGTGCTGAATCCATCATTAAAATATGGAGGATGGAGACGTTCATCAGGAACCCATTTTTATATTAGGAAAATGTTAAATTTGGATACAATATGTTACTTCCTTTCAAGTAATCTGGCAGGTATATATATATTAATACAACAAAAACCTGGCATCTAGAATTGTTCATCAAACCCATGACAGGATGTGCTATACACTCTAGATACCTGCAGAATGCTACCACCGTACTCTCAACTGATTAGTATGATGTATCACTCAGGAGGGCAGACCTCTATGATCCATCACCCAAGTAGCTAGGAACTGGTGAGTGGCAAGAACTCCCATAATCCACTAGAAGAAAGGAGAAAACATGTTTGAAAGTACAAAGGACCACATCACCAGAGAGTGTGCAATGGATGACCTAAATGCCCTGTTCTGAAAAGCAGAGATACCCAGTTGATGGAGTCAATCAGCCAAAACCCAGCAGCATCTGAGATTGCATATCAGGTTCACAACAGGAAGAGAAGTCAGAGAGTCTCACTGTCATAGGGCATCAGAGATAGACAGCAATACCTGTCTGCTTCAATCACAGGTGTCCAGGAGTGTATGGTCTAGAACAAACATATTTATAGAGCATAAAAAACACTAAAGAGAACTACTAGCTGTCCTACATAACACCCCATCTCTACAGCATGCATAACCTAATCCTGCAACATAATTGTTTCAGCACATGCCAGTAATATGAGAAATGGAGATTTTTAAGTACGAGCGATACACAGAACATGAAGACAAAGCTCATATAGAAGGCGAATTAAAGTGTAAAGGACAACACTAAGATTCTAATCTAAGAGAGGAACACAAGGAAGGGAGGGCAGGAAAAGGAAAACAAACAAAATATTCAAGACAACATGGAAGTTTAGAAGAGAAAGACAAACTCACTAGATCT
The DNA here is from genome assembly GCF_004210375.1 of Tachypleus tridentatus. Taxonomy (NCBI): domain Eukaryota; kingdom Metazoa; phylum Arthropoda; class Merostomata; order Xiphosura; family Limulidae; genus Tachypleus; species Tachypleus tridentatus. The sequence continues at coordinate 99,005,510 of NC_134833.1, forward strand.
AAATACACAAGATAACACAGTTTGATAGCTGGTAATTGAGAAAACTGACAATCCTCTTTCAAAGAGCCAAATGTAAAATCATAGTCAATTGTGGTAGAAAAAGTTGTGAAAAATAATATCCCTTGCTGAGTGACCAGCAGCAAAAAGTATATCATTTTCACTAATAAATTGCCAAGCGGGAAGGATGTACAGAACAGACAATCAAAGAGGCAACAAGCTTGAAAATGTCTGGATAGGCTGGTGAGGAACCAGATAAAGGCCATATATTAAGCTAGAGGGCAGGAATGGATTGATGACACGTGCCTTGTAAAGGAAGGGAAGGTAACACTGAAAGCCTGCTCATAAGTGAAAACCACATATTAAAAGGCCAAAATGGAGCCACTTAGAGTATGCAACATGAAGTGGTCTAAATCAATGAAAGTACCCTGGAAAGAAGATGACTAGAAGAATATGCATACAGGTAATATCTTTTCTCATTTTGACTAACAGCATCTACAGCTCCTACAAGAGAATAAGAAACAAGAGACTAAAAATAGGAAATTTGTGTTTTGAAATGTGAGTAAAAACAACCCCATCCAGAATATCCCAATGAGCACACAACTTATAAAACACCTGCTGACCTAATGGACCAAGATAATTAGCTCACTATCAGCTTCAGGGAAGAGAACATACTAATACACTGATGTGATGACTTCAAAGTAGAGGAGATTCCTCATTTGGGACCAGGTACCTGGTGATATAAAAGACTACAATGGAATTGTCAGAATGGACCATCATGGAATCTCCCTGAACATCCAACAAAAATTGAAGCTGAGCATGATGAATTACCAGAAACTCCAAGACGTTGACATAGAAACACAATTCAGCCAATGTCCAACAACTCAAAACCTTTTGTGTGTTGAGATTTGCACCCTAACCCATAAATGAAGTATCTGTAAGAAGATGACAATCCAGTCAAAGAGGTGAAAGAGTAACTCCAGTTGTAGTATTAGTCCAATCCAATCACCAAGCAAAGTCAATTCATAGGTGGAGAGGTAGGAGCATCTAAAGCACAACTTATTTTTCACAGTGGCCACAACTGTGGCTAATGAAAACAACATTGGTCACACTATTCAAAAAAAAAGAAAAAGAAAGATGTTAGTTTAATCAAAATAATTACATTTCAACTAACCTTCAATGTGAAAATTGATGGGGGTTTTCATCAACAAGTTTCGAGAAATTTGGCTTAATATCTATGATCAATGAGCATCTTAACTCTGCCTCTGAATTTACATCAATAAGCTGAGATCTGTATTTAGACTTGAAAAAACCTACCGTAGAAAATATTGATTCACACACTAATGTGGATCCAAACATAGAAAATAATTTTGAAATTGCTATCTTTAAATTTGGAAGACTCTCATTTATCAGAATAGGGAGTCTTTGACTTAATTGCAAATTATTTACCTTTTCAAGAATATCATCTTTTATTTTTGAATCATAATTCTCCAACAGTTTCAATGACCACAATCAATATTTCTTTTATTAATTCAGCATCAGAAAATGATTTCTTTTTTTGAGTTAGAATCTAAGCTACTTTATAGCTAGCTATTAATGATAAAAATCTTTCCAGGCCTCCCTTTTGTTCATGAAGTTGTGCTTTCAGAAGGCTAATTTCATTCATAAGATTTTTGCTATCACCTGGAAATTTTACATCAAATTCATTGTGAAAATTGTTAAAGTGTTGTTTAAGGTTGCATACTGTATTATTCCTAAAAACTTTATTATGCAAAAGATACATTGGCTTATTATTTGCTTCAATCACTGCAAATTTCAAATCCCAGCTTTCATTAAATTCTCGTTTCACGTTTTTCCAGTCATGCACCATTCTCTCTTTGGCTGTAATGTCAGAATCAATTAAATTGTCTTTATTTTCTGAGCATTCACTATCATCTGGATTCTTTTATTTTTAAATTATCCATTTATCCATATTATAGGATTAAAAATAAAATATATTTAAACATTTAAAAGTTGCACAATGAAAATATGTTTGCAAGAGCATGCAAAACAATGCACACTCAATAACATCTAAACCAGACTGATATTACAAAATGGGCAGAATCTGTGGCAGTGATGAAGGGCACAACAACAGCGATGATGTGAAGCAGTGCAGTTGCTGAATAACATGGAGTTGCCCACCCCTGATCTAAAGGATCCTGAATGAAGCTTCACTGATTGAGTAACACCAACCAAAGATGATGCACATGGGTGCAAAAAAGGGGTGAGAGAGCTTTGATAGAAGTTCACATCCTCAAAAAGATAGAATCTCTCATGCAGAAAAGAAGGCCAATAGACTGTGAATGACATCTTTCATATCCCATAAACAGATGGGAGAAGGCTGAGCCTAACTGATGAGGGAAGTGAAAAACACAACCAGATGAATCAGATAGTGTGGATGTAAGAAATGACTTCTTCATCTTGAGGAGCCAACTCACTAAGACAGCCTGTTAAAGAAGGAACTAAGAAGGTATAGCAAATTCAACCTAAGAGGAAGCCAAAAGTTGTCAGTCGTCCATGCAATAGTAGAAACAAAAACCTCTGGCATGAATCAGTCAAGCAAACAACCTAACTAGTCAACAGATGGCAAAGAGAACTAAGGTTAGGCCAAATGATAAAGCATGAAACAGGTAAAGAGAAAGGAGGAAATGCCAGGATACCTGGGAGATAAGAATGAGCAGATAGTCATCCAAAATGCTGACCTTTGTCATCCACAAACCAAGATTAAAATCCCCCCAAAAGGTAAAGTAAGACTCCATTGTGAATTTGGTGCAACCAGGAAACAATTCAGGAGAAACAATTCTATACATGACTGCCAATCTGCTGTCTTTTTTGGTACAAGAAACAGATTGGTTCTCCAAATTTATGGCTTCTTTTTGAAGTTCCAAACCACCTCCTGTAGACACTGGTGAGAAAAAGAATACCATGTTGAGGGGAAGGCAACAGGGAATGGGGATAAAAGTGAAGGGCCAGACCTTCTAAAAGAACTAGTAGAACCCATGGATCTATTGTAAATGATGTCCACATGTAGTGAAAATGGAAACACCTGGCTCCCACTGGACCTGGGGCCAAGCAATTGACACTATAATCCCATGAAATGTCTTTGAGTGGCAACAGTGAAAGGATGAACAACAGAAGGTAGGGCAGTCAAACAAGGGGAGGGAGGCACAGGAACAGGAGGATAAATGGGAAGCTAACAAGGATGAAGAATTATGCAGATGAGAAGACTCAATTCAGACTTCCAATAAGTTTGGAAGCATCCCCCCAAAAAAAAGAAAAGTGTTATGCACAAGTAGTTCATAGTACAGGGAAGAAGTAGTGGGTAAACATACAAAAAAGAACAGCATCCTGACCCAGAAGGACCCAACAGCATATCAGCCACATCTGAAAAGCATGAAGAGAATGCTATTATAGTAAACAGAAGAAGCAAACATATTCAGAAACCTCTTCAGGAGACTTGTGAATTATTGCCTAAATCAGTAAGTGCACAGTCAGTAATGCACACAGCATCATGCTGCTATGGGAAAATTGAGGTTGTGAGAAATTCAACAATGCATTAGGGTTTAAACCCTATAAGGTGATGAGAGATACCAAATTTTGGGAATCAAGATAAGGGAAGGAAGATATATGAAATGCATAAACATGATCTTCAGATGTACGAGGTGGATGAGGTATATTAGCCTTCAGCTGAATCTCCAAAATGCTATGCATGAACCCTAACATCAGGTGAGGTAGGGAACATGAAATACTAGCTCATAGATTCTTCACCAAGGAGAGCAGACTAAGAACTCTAGGAAATAGTAAATAATGAATAAGGCATCACAAACCTGATTAATTAATTCTAATAAAAGTAAAGGAGGTCTGGGTAATTCCCCTGATATCAATCATTACTGAGAAGTGTAACTGGGGGAAGGGGGCTAGGCTGTCCAAATTTTTGTCCTCCTTGTCAGACACTCCAAATACAAGCATGACAGAATATTCCTCATGTGATGGTGAAGGTTGCATGAACATAAATATTTCTCATAGAATAACTACCATCATGTTTTGTAGTGATCGAGTGAGTTAAAATTGAGTTTTCTCAAAGATGAGTGTGAAAAGACAACAACAACCTATGGACAACAAAGGACAACTTGGTCCTTTATGTTGAACACAGGGTATAAATACATTGAAAAATTAATTTTAATCAAACCTTTCATGGAAACTCTTTTGATATATGTAAATAGAAGTCTGTATTTAAAAACAACTTACTTTTGTTTTCCTGATGTTATGAATAAAGACATTTGGTAACTGTCCATCACAAAATCTGTAACAGTATTAAAATAAATTTATCAAACTTTAGGTAATACCAACATTGTCTATCATAAGATATGTATAAAATACTTTTCCTTATCTCAATCAAACTAAATGCATACCATATTCTCAAACTTTCTTAATTACCTAATTCATTTCTCTATCCTTTAATTATTATTGTTCCCTTAAGTGGATAATTTTGGAGAAAGAAATCTGCATAGTTATTACTTTTTTCTTCTTAGTCATAATAACAGTATCTATGTAAAAGAACCTTATTTGAATTGATAGTGAAATACAAGTTTTGGTTTAAATGATAGTTTGCTTTTGTATATGTTCTAAAGCAGAGTAGACCAGTCACTTATTCCATAAACCAATCACCATGTTAAAAAATAAAAGTTTCAAGTGGACCCAAGCCTATCTTTTTCAAATCTTAAAACATTTCCTCTCTTCTTCTTGTCATCAGCATACAGCCCAAAAAATTAAAAGAACATTATCCTATCAGTCTGCATGATTACTGTGTAAATTTCAATAAGATTATCTGTCACCCTTTCCTCAAGAAAAACAAAGAAATCTTGAATTATTCCTGTAGTAACCTTCCTCTAATTCTTTTTAGATAAGAAAACCCAAACTGTACACACTGGTGCAAATTACACTTAACAAGTGATTTGAACATAATTACCTGCTGTGATCTGTAATCAAAACACCTATAAATTCAAGTCAAAATTCTATTAGCTTTGTGCTTATATCTTTTCCTGTTAAAATAGAAGATAAAACTTTAAAAGTTCAGCTATCTCACAGTCTTCCATAAAAAAAAAAACACCCTGCAAATGGCATTCTTTAGGAGCCCAATGGCCATTTTAACAGTTCTATTAGTTTAAATGTTTGTAAACAGATCCTTGCTGTTTGTGCTAACTTTATCAGTCATTATCGTTTAATATTAATTGAACTTTTCACTCAAATTTATTTGATATCCACCTAACATTAGTCATTTTTTAAAAAAACAATTAGAAGTCAAAGTTATCAACTCATTTGGTAACATTTTAACCCTTCAAATTTTATACTGGTACATGTACACTTTACCTGAGAATAAGGTGAATAAAAATAGCACCACTCAAGAAAGATGCCACCAGGACCAGTGATGAAATTAAACTGTAATAAAATTCAAACACATTAAATTATGACTTTTTATTTATTCTTTTAATTTTGTATACAATTTTTAATTCTACTGGTACATTAAACTTGCAAAAGATTTTTGTTCATTATTTTTAATTTTACAAATGCTCTTACCCTCTGCAATATAAAATAACCTTATGTTTGTTAATTTCATACATGTGACAGATGCATCATACAACATATTTATAATTTTCTTCCATTATTGGTAAATCCATCAAATGATTAGTTGTTAAACTTAAATGTTGACTTATAAAACAAAAGATGACAGTCTTTAAGCTCTGGTAATGGGCACTTGTAGTTAGTAAATTAATTGAAATTAAAAAATAAAAGTAATAATTACAGCAGGTGAATTACAATTTCCAAATTATTATATATATATATATATATATGTTATATTTCTATTATTTTAAATATTTTAATCAAAACTTGCAAGCACTTATGTACAGGTAACATTAGTGAATCCTTTAAGTTCCAACAAACCGTGGCATACTGATACTGCACAAAAATTACTGATCAGCTCAGTGACAACTTTCAACACTTCAGTAGAGTGTAACTTAATGACTTGGACTCTGTTACAGGTGAGCAAAGTGTTCAAGATAGTGAAGAAAAGTTTTACTGTAGTGGCAAGATTTATCAAAAGGTATTTATTCACCTTTTCATTGTTTTGCCATTAAAGTTACTACCATTATTACCAGAAAAATTATATTACTAAAGGTTTTGCTCGAATATCATCTCAAGATCACACCTGCAACTTTGTTATACACCAGTACTTGCATCATAAAGCATAGCTTCACAGATTAATAAATACCTTTAACACGTTTGTATCAACTCTGAGTTAGGGAGTGATTAAAATTAAAAATACTTTGTACTTTTTATGCTTTCAGTTAAAACAAGTTTCTGTTATAGTAACAGCTACTCCATCTAACTCTGCCCCAAAACTAAGGAACTCAGAAATGAGTAATATAATTCAGTCGTCAACACTCAATTTAGCGGTTGTTCTCGTTAAAATGCAAGTGCAAGCCGTTCACTAACATAACGCGCAAACTCCAAGCAGAATACGCAAATGTTTTAATGTATGTTTGATTGTTGTTACATCATATTCACACTATATGATTGAATTGATATAGTATACACTTATAACTTAGTCAATTCTTAAGTTGTTAAGTTAATAGCATTAATTATAATCATTCCAAACAAAACAAAAACTTACCTCGACAGTATTACAAAGAAAATAAATAATAGTATAACACCAAAACCGCCTATTAGACAAAAACTATCAAAACACGTTAAATTTGTCGATGTATGTGCTATGTTACCAATTTCATCTTCCTCTTCGCCACTTTCTGCCATATTTCTATATGTGTATTCTAGATGGCACGGTCATGATTTATATCATTCTATGAAGTCCAAAACCATTGACATAGTTTAAAACAATCAATTCTAATTATTGTATTAAAGAGGATTATTCATATAGTAAACGATATAGATAAACAAACGTTTATTTATTATATAATAAGACAGATATTTGTTTAGTACTTTTGATTTCAACACTTTCAAAAGCTGATCAATCACACTTTACTTCAAACGTTCTTGCTAATAACGTAGAGTTAAACGCATTGTTATACATTATGCTTGGTCAAGGAAAGCGGTAAATTTACGATATCACAATACTTAAATTCAGGGGTTAACTTCCCGCGATGAACACGGCAGATAACCCAATGTGGCTTTACTCTAAAATCTAACCAAATAACATTATTCTTGAAAACATGTATTAAGTTAGAAAAGAAGAGTGTCATTAGAATTATTATCAGTCTTATTGTTGTATGATACTACATCTATTTCACTAAAGATGATTTAAAACTATAGATTATTATCAAAAGTGCCATTTGTCAAGATTTATGGGATTAGACTTGTGCTTTGTTTTGGAATTTCGCACAAAGCTACTCGATGGCTATCTGTGCTAGCCGTCCCTAATTTAGCAGTGTAAGACTAGAGGGAAGGCAGCTAGTCATCACCACCCACCGCCAACTCTTGGGCTACTCTTTTACCAAAGAAGTGGGATTGACGGTCACATTATAACGCCCCCACGGCTGGGAGGGCGAGCATGTTTGGCGCGACTCGGGCGCGAACCCGCGACCCTCAGATTACGAAGCGCACGCCTTAACGCGCTAGGCCATGCCGGGCCTGGGATTACGTACAAATGGTATGAAAGAATAAGTAATGTTTAGTACTTAAAAGCTTGGGCTACTTTTTCCCCTTAAATATGATACCACAAAAACACGTAGATTCAAGAAGTCTTAACATGAAATGACAGAAACCCAATAATCCAAGCGCTTTTAAGTAGTAAAACCTTTCTTCTTCAGGGGCAAACAGATAATGGGATTGAGTGAAAGGTTACAGCACCCACATAACTGAAAAGGCAAACATATACTAGGAACAGATTCTGATGCCGCAATCAGTACATTGCAGATCGAGCGACCTAATAATAGGCCATTTATATCGTATTAAAATGAAAAGATAAATTAGTGCCGGTATGGTACTGTATGTTTATACCCTTTGTTATTATGTAATTTTTTCAAATTATATGTTTTCTTTCCGTCCAGTTTTTACCCAAAAAGTCGCTCGAGTAAATAACATTTGTTCATATTTGTGCATAATGATGGTGGGTACTGTATGTTTATACTCTTTGTTAATATGTAATTTTTTCAAATCATATGTTTTCTTTCAGTTCAATTTTGACCCAAAAGGTCACTCAAGTAAATAATATTTGTTCCATTTAGGCATCAAGATGGTAGGTCAAGTAAGTTCTTCACTACCACAGCGTAATGTCTGCGAATTTATAATGCTATGAACCAGGTTGCGATACTTGTGGTGGGCAAATAACCCTTTGTGTAGCTGTGTGCTCCATGACAAACAAGAAAGAAAAAACAATGTAAAATATGCCGGCCTAGTTAACTAATGAATCTATGTGTGTGTGTTTTCTTAAAGCAAAGCCAGATCGGGCTATCTGCTGAGTCCACCGAGGGGAAACTAATGAACAGGGGCGTAGCCAGGGGGGGGGGGGGTTAACCCACCCATGGACCCAAACTTTTTAGACAAGTTCAGTTGCCACCTGTAAAATTTCATAAAGATCAGTGATTGCATGGCAGATAATTTTACACACAACAAATGGTCAAATGCAAATTTCTGATTGAACACTCTTTTAATAGTGCAAGTTTTTCAGAAATAGAGAAATACAATCGAATATCTATGAAAGGTTCAAACGCCTGTTCGTTCTTGCCAGGACATCTACAATACAGTTTGGTTCAACTTTAATATCACAGTGAATGTATAATGAGGCCAGGCCATTCAATAGATCTTCAGTGGTGGTATTTCTCAAATACGTTTTGAGTCTTCTGAGAGTTGAAAACGAACGCTCCACTGAGCTCGTTGACACAGGTAGCGTGGCAAATACTTTCAACAGTCTAGAAATGACTGGGAACATTTCTGCATTGCACATTGGATGTGGTCTGTTGTTCGAAATTGATTTGTACCAAACCCTAAGCTCACCTACTGCAGCTAGTGAAGTGCTGTCAATGTCAGCCTTGTATATATTGACCAACTCTAATTTGGTCACATTGTTGTGCTGTAGGTTCTGACCGTTCTGTGGTAAATCCTGATGGTAGTAGACACATGAAGTTTGTAAGGAGAATTTTGTGACTGGACAGACGGTCACATATTTGTGAAAGAAAGTTATCAACAAATGGTACAAATACAACACTGCAAAAGTACTTTCTCAGGGCTAGTGGTTTGTAGGTTAGCACGATACATCTGTCTTTCAGCCTGCCTTGGCATTATGATGTCAATTTGAAGCTCACTACACAGAGTTTGAGCCTCACAGAAAATGTTGTTAAATTCATTCACAGTATTATTTCTGAGTGAACGGATGAAATCTTCCACTATTTCTGCGTGATGCATCACAGCACCAAAATCAATGTTCTGTTGCTGCAGTAAGTTGCACAGAGGTAATCTAAAGGAAAACAATTTAGCAATGGTAAGTAGAGTGATGATTAATTCTGGCTGTATTATGGAACACAACAATTGATTGTTTTGCGTGACAGAATCTCTGTCTTGCCAGCTTGATATGGTCTCAAGCGCATCTGCAACTTAATGCATTAATTCTAGAAAGACGATGACTAAGTCATGTCTCTCAACCCACCGGGTGGGGCATAGACCTTTCAAACTTGTTTTTCGATTCAGGTGCTTTATTCTCCATCGAAAGAGCCAAAACGTGCTTTCGTTTGGGTGTACTGAGAAAATTTTCAATGCTAGAAATTACTCCCATGCAATTTCGCACAGGAACTTATTTACAAGCATCAGAAATTGCCAAGTTTAAGGAATGGGCACTGCAGTGTACATAGTGTGCAAGTGGGAATTTATCAGTTATGTGTCTCTGGACACCATTGAATTTCCCACTCATAGAGGCAGCACTATCGTACCCTTGTCCTCGCAGGTTAGCTATGTCAATACCATATTTTGTCAGAATGGTTATGATAACATCAGCCAAGTTTCTGCCTGTCACATCATAAACAGGTATAAATTACAAAAATCTTCTCTCATTGCAACAGAGTTCTCATTGGCATGCAAATATCTAACACACAGTGAAAACTGTTCAATGTCTGAAATATCTGTTGTTTCATCAGCTAATATTGAGAAACACTTTGCAGCATTAACCCTGTTGACCAAAGCATCAAGAATATGAGTATTACAGGCATTGATGATTTCATTTTGAATTTGAGGACTCAGATACGTAGCATTCCTCTTTGTACTCTTAAGGCTTGCTGAAAGCTTGACATTACCCTTTGCCCTGTAGCGCAAAATTGCCTGAAAATTCCCATCATTATTGATGGGCTTCTCATGAGTTTCACCAACAAACATTGGATCAGAATATTTTTCCCTCAAAGCTAAACACTGTCTCCCACATAGCAATACAGTATCAATAATAGGGATTAAATATTGCTGGTTCTGTTCAATTTCTTGCTTGTAAGTTGCATCAAGCTGCAAGTGCACAGATGAACTGGTGTTTACGACCTGTAGAAAATTGTTAACTTTTTTTGCTGTCTTAGTTGTACTGTTTCAATTCATGCGCCTTGAAGTCTTCAACAGCCTTCTTACAATTTGTGTATGGAAATTTCACTAGTTGTCCCAATCTCTGGCTTCCAACACCAGCACCATCAGGAGCAAAAAGACAGCAGTACTTGCAGAAAGCACCCTTTGCATGTTGACTGTAGAGTAGCCATCTTCACTGTGAAAGCCAACGATGCTGAAAATGCAGCTTTCTTGGACCACACTGGGGTAAACATAATCACTCCCTGGCTTCCAGGCATTCCAAGGAGGCATTTTTTGGTTTCAGCGTTTTTCTAAAAGAAACAGAAAGACATAGTTCTAATTAAGTTATTTTGCACATAGGAAAGTTTGTTATGGTAGTACAATAACCTTGAAGAGAAAGGCTTAGAGCTGTACTTCACAGAGCAGGCCTAACATCCTGTGACTGTAGGCCTACAATCACTAGCAGCAATGAATATTCAGTCTAAAACTTACCAGTGTTTGCATGATTTTTAATACAAAATTAATATAATGAGAAGTCGACTTACCTGTTTATTAATGCTGACATCATCAGAAATGTAATTTCCAATGTTCCAGACTGGACCTGAGGTGGTAGTGGCAGCACTGGTAGAAGGCCACAGTGATGACTCTGACAATTCAGTTGACAATTCTGATTCAACATGATTGGCTGCTGCAGACTGATCACTATAGATGGCGCCAATGTTAATAGGTTAGTGCCATGGTGCTGTCAGCCTGTCACGGTGCCACCCACTGTTTATTTGTAAAGTTAATCCTTGAAATCCAGGGAATCTGAACATACACTGTCCATGATATTTGAATACAGATTATAGACACTACATATATTTTGCACTCTCCTGACTGACTCTATATTTCATATGTTGATGACAGGACTGTAGGCCTACTTTGCTGGGCCTGATAACTTTAAGTTATATATTATATATATAGGCCTATATATTTATTTATGATTAAAAAAAATAAGACAAACACCTCAGTGTGCCATTCTGAAATTTGCCAAAAAGGTGGTCTCAGAATGCATAATTTAGGCTTTTCTTTTATGTTTTTATTAAACCCTAGCATGGCTTCGCGCCTGCGGCGTTTGCATCGAACACGCAAACTAAACCCCCAATGGCCATTTCTGACTACGCCCCTGCTAATGAATGAACGTTTTATGAAAATTATAGTCAGTGCCACAAGTGTCTCCATCAGTTTTGATTTAATTCTTTTAAGTTTGGCTCAAGGGTTTTCAAAGCTAAGGTGTATTTGATTATATTCCATGAATTTGTGTCAATACACATCAAATAAAAAAGTTTGTTTGTTTTCGAATTTCGCACAAAGCTACTCGAGGGCTATCTCTGCTAGCCGTCCCTAATTTAGAAGTGTAAGACTAGAGGGAAGGCAGCTAGTCATCACCACCCACCGCCAACTCGTGGGCTACTCCTTTACCAACGAATAGTGGGATTGACCGTCACATTATACACCCCCACGGCTGGGAGGGAGAGCATGTTTAGCGCGACGCGGGCTCGAACCCGCAACCCTCGGATTACGAGTCGTACGCCTTACGCGCTCGGCCATGCCAGGCCTTAATAATAATAATAATAATAAAGTACGTGACACTCCATACTAACCGACGATAGCCTAAAGATCACAACCCTATTATTTGGAACAGACCTTTACTTTACAGAACCAAGTAGATAATTTAAAATATTTGGTGGTAACTTTCTCTGTCTAAAAAAGTGTTAATAACTCTTTAATACCTAACACCATGGAATTTATATAAATAGTTTCTTGTCATCACACTCATGCATTGACAACAACCACATTAAGCATTGTTATTTACGCTAATTGTTTAAGCTAATATCAAGTGTCGCTAAACGCTCTTTAATTAAGAAAATTTCTTAACACGTAGTACACATGTGCTAAAAAGTTAGCAATCAATAATAATGTCCACCCGTATGATTGTTTTGAAAACTTGAGCTATAAAGTACTAATATAGTTTGCTTAGCCTGATCAATACTTGTACATCTTTATTCCCTTTCTCCTTATAGTTTTGTTGGTCTAAATCATCCGTTTTTAATTCGAATTATAAAAAAAACTAAAAACAATTTACTCTTGCATGAAGCTGTAGTAAATATGTTAGACTAATAGCTCATGTGACTTCATTGCGTAAGTTCGCTCTATCTCTCTCTCTCTCGGTGTTTGGGTATGATATGTTCATACCCTGGAGGTTCAGGTTCTCTTAGGCCTGGCATGGCCTAGCGCGTTAAGGCGTGCGCTTCGTAATCTGAGGGTCGCGGGTTCGCGCCCGAGTTGCGACAAACATGCTCGCCCTCCCAGCCGTGGGGGCGTTATAATGTTACGGTCAATCTCACTTTTCGTTGGTAAAAGAGTAGCCCAAGAGTTGGCGGTGGGTGGTGATGACTAGCTGCCTTCTCTCCAGTCTTACACTGCTAAATTAGGGACGGCTAGCACAGATAGCCCTCGAGTAGCTCTGTGCGAAATTCCAAAAACAAACAAATCAGGTTCTCTTTGGCCTCTTCCTCCTCCCCGTACTTATGTGGTTTTGCAGTATTGAAATTTGTAATTATTTTATTTTTAGGTCAGAGTGAACTGAATATTATTCTGATCATTTTCAGGGCAATGTCCATGTATTGTGGTACATATATGGTTGTTATTTTGCTCTATCAGCAGAATGTCAAGTTTGTTGGTGGCACTTTTTTAATTTTTACTATTTTTATTTATTTATCTATTTTTATATTTATGTTTAAAATATAAATTGACTGGGGAGAGATATTTAGGACTAACTTCATCATGTATGAGGTACCTGTCTAGTTCGCATAGTAATTCATTTTTCATCCAATTCTTATCGAAGTACGTTATTGTACTATGTAGGAGTCTATCTGGTATGGTTGGTATGTTCGAATATTTGTGAATGAATTGAGATGATATAGTTCTTGGAACTCTGTATGCTGTTGTGAGGAGTGTGTTTTGGTTGTTTTTTTTTGTAGTTTGGTTTTAATTATTTTATTGCTTACAGTTACCCATGCTGGAGCTGCATAATCTGTTACTGGTCTAACATATATTTTGTATATTTGTAGTATATTGTCTGTAGATGCTCCACTGTTTTTGCCAGTTAGACTCCTAACATAGTTAGTTCTTTGCCAGACTTTATTTTTAATTTTGTTGACATGATTGATCCAAGTTAATTTTGAATCATAGGTTAGACCTAAAAAATTTTCCGATGGGGCAGTGTGAAGTAGTGTGCCGTTCATATATATTTCTGGCTGTTGATTTTTATGTTTTGTCAATTTTGTAAAATTACTAGCTGTGTGTATTTGCTGTGTTTATTTTTATCCTATATTTTTGACAGTTTTAGCTTATTCTATTTAGTTACTGTTGTATGTTGGTGGTTGCTATTGTTGGTGTTGTGACTTCCAGACTGTCACATGATCTGCGAACTGTGAAGAGAATCCATGATTTGGATTCTTCAATGGCATATTGTTTACATACATGATGAAGAGTATAGGGCTAACTACCCCTCCCATAGGGACACCAGCTTCTGGAGTAAAGTACTCAGAAAATGTACCCTCATCATTCACTCTACACTTTCTATTTTCCAAAAAGTTAGATAGCTAGCGAATAATTCCACGCGGTAGTCCCATTTCATTCATTCGGAACCTTAGACCATCGTGCCATACAGTGTCGAATGCTTTTTCGATATCAAGGAAGCAAGCGACAGTGCATTCTTTTTTATTAAAGCTATTTATTATAGTTTCGGTTAATCTAATTAAATGATCTGTCGTTTGTCTAAATTTCCTGAATCCATTTCGTTCTTTTGGTAATTTTGATGTTATCACCAAGAATGTGGAGAGTCTATTACTGATTATTCTTTCGAGAGTTTTGCCTATACAGCTGGTCAGGCTGATTGGTCGGTAGCTACTAGGTGTATCTGCTGGTTTTCCTTCCTTATGGAACATTAATATATAAGCGAGCTTCCAAGAAACTGGGATGTATCCTGAGGATAGAGAGAGATTAAAAAACGTTTTTAGGTGGTCAAACAATTTCGGAGTGCCATTTTTTAGAAGGATGGCTTGTATTTCATCTTCACTTGGAGATTTGTTTTTTATGTTTTTTATTGCTTCAAGTAGTTCTTGTAGGGATATTTCTTTCGTTAGAATCGTGTTTTTATAGTTTTCATAGTTTGTGATAGGTCTTGTGTTTGTCTCAGTTATGTTTATTGGGAAAATTGGTTCAAATTAGTATATGGTTGGTGACTTTATTGTAGAAATATGTATTCATATCTGGATCAGAGTGAGTTTTAAATGTATTTTGAAGTTGAGCTTTGAAGTAAGTGTTTGTTTGTTTTTGGATTTCGCGCAAAGCTACAGGAGGGCGGGATTACGACTCGAGTGCCTTAACCACCTAACCATACCGGGCCTGCGTAAATGTGCTAAAAATTTAAGTTAAATTTGAGCAGTTTTTATTGAATAACCTTGCACGTGTGGCTTATACTTACACCAAATGAGACTCCTAATTGTAGATTGTAAAAATCTATCAATGTACCAAATTAAAAAAAAAATCTATAAAAGTTAAGCATATTTACATATGTAAAAACGGCTGGTATGGGTAGAGATTTTGTTTGTTTGTTGTTGTTTTTTAATCTCGCGTACAGCTACTCGAGGGATATCTGCGCTAGCCGTCCCTAATTTCGCAGTATAAGACTAGAGGGAAGGCAGCTAGTCATTATCACCCATCGCCAACTCTTGGGCTACTCTTTTACCAACGAATGCTGGGATTGACCGTCACATTATAACGCACCCACAGCTGAAAGGGCGAGCATGTTTAGCGCGACGTGGATGCGAACCCGCGTCCCTCATATTACAAGTCGCACACCTTAACCCACCTGGCCATGCCGGGCGATGGGTAGAGAAAGCACAATGTAGAAAAGCGAACAACGTTTCGACCTTCTTCGGTCATCGTCATGTTTTTTGGTGTATTTTTTTGTGTACCTGACGATGACGGAAGAAGGTCGAAACATTGTTCGCTCTTCTACGTAGTGCTTTCTCTATCCACCATACCAGCCATTTTTACATATATATTTTTCTCTACAAGTGGGTTTTCTCGTCATCAAGGAGTTAAGTATTTTATCTATCAAAAAAATCTTTCGTACTTTTGATGCCAAGAAAAAAGAAACTTAATCAAAATTGGAAATGTTATATCTCAGGTATTTTCAATGGATTGCCTGGAACTTTGGTACGTGAAGTAAAAATGCAGTAGAACACAACCACAGAAAATATGTGGTAATCTGGATTACCAGTGCCCGATCTACAGAAGGTGGAATATCGATAAACTTTTGTTAATAACATATAATATGTCCTGTAGCTTTTGTTGTTGTTGTTTCTTCGGGGGGATACAAGACACACTATAGTGTGTTTTGATACAAAAATAAATCACTCGAACAAAGAAAGATAGGTAATATAAAAAACGTTTGTAAAGACTACGTGTACGCACACATATATGTGAAATACCATTTAACACAGAAAATAACATGAGAACAATTTTAACAATAACTACCTACCCACCTTTTTTGGAGAGGACGTCTAATATACTATGTTGAAAATTCAACTATAAAAAAAAATCCCTTAACAAAAACATAATTCCGCAGTAATCATATAAACAAACAGCTCTATGTAAAATTATAAGCTATACTTTTAATATTTTAATTTAGATGTTTGTTGCTAGAAAGTGCTTATTATAACATTGTAATGACTCGAAATCTAGATATTTCATGAAAATTAAAACCTTTGAAGTATCCAGAAGCCTCTAGTCTGTATTAAAGTGAAATAATAATAATAGGTCAGTCATTCACTTTAGTTGTTACCCAGTGAGAATCCATTCATCTATTGATCCATTTGATAAGATAGTGAAATGGTCTGGGAATTTGTCGTTGATTAGCTTTGGAATTCTGCAAGTAGGTTTATAAATAAGTTAGATGTGCATTAGTTTTAAATTTTTGTTGGAAATTTTGTTTTTGAAGGAAGACCCACCAGCGAGTTTTGACTGTGACAAATGCTATTGAAAAATTGATTTATTCCTTTTCTTGCATTACCAAATCCACAAGATTTCACCCAATGACAGAACATGTCATAAAAGTATAATTCAATACAAATAACTTTTTAAATCAAAAGATAAATATTAAAATATAAAATATAAAAATTCAAATGCAACACACATATGTAAATAAATCCTCCAAAGTATATATAACTCTAAAAGAAGCAAAATCATATATAAAAGAAAAAGAACCAGAAACGCCCTAAGAATAACTCATACATGTATAAAAATCTTTTATTATTACACAAAAACATCCTTGGAATTTCGTAGAAAGTTAAATTAACAATAATTTTGCATATGTAAACACTGCAACTACTACTTTTGAGACAAAATACAGCATAACTCATATGAAAAGGTTATACAGGTTTGTAATAAAAGAAAATGAAGAAAGACAAAATGCAATTGTAATGTAATACCATTAAATTAAGAGAAATACATGTAAAATATATACTTATCTCATTGACCAGTACAAGGCTCAACTTCTTTCACTCTTACTGTGTGAAACAGTAGATCTTCTAAAGTAACAGTTGACTGTTACTATCCTATTGGAATAATTATTTTGGCCTTGGCCATAGTCTGCCTGGTTTGTTCTACCTCTATGGAAAACTAGTGAAAGGTGGTATTGAGCATTGTAATATATGTCCTTTTTCCCAGTTATAAAAAACCTAGCTCTCTGTCCATTTCTTAGCTATGTTACTTCAGTAGCTGGTTCTGAACTACAATCAGTACTAAAGTGATGGTGATTGGTGGGGTAATCAGCAGCTTGACTTTTGGCTGTTGTTGAGGCAACTCCTGGGTCTTTTTCATGGAGCTTGTTTGACTTTCAGTATCCCATGATTTATTGGGCCTGGAATATTGTAATCCTTGTGATATTTGTGGTCAACTTTCAAGATGTAAACCATTTGGTTCATCTCAGAGGTTCCCATTGTCATTGATGATGGTGGAGTTGTTGTGGGTACAGAGTTTGCAGTGTCAGAGTTGCTCCTTATAATGGTATCTGCTTAATTCGCCATCGAAGAAAGTAGTTGTGTAGTCAAGCATTGTCCTTTTTTTGTCTTTTCTTTCCATCATTTGAAATAATCTTAACACAGGTAAGTTCTTCCTTTTTTTGATTTAGTGACCCATATAAAGATAGCTACATATTTGGGTCTAAATTTTACCATAATCAGACACCTTCTGATGGAGCATATAAGGATAGGCTCCCAATGGTGAGATTCCACTGTTTCCCCTTCTTTACTACTGATGTCTTTCCATCCTGTGGCAATGACTAAGACTGATAGGCTTGACTAACTTGATATTGACGTTTTTATTCAGGGGTGGTATCTTGGATAGTTCTTTGCACTCGAGTTACCTGGTCTCTGGATACTTCAGAGCTATATTAAAATTCGAATTGGCAAGATAATAAATATCGCAATCTATAGACTTTGTCACATGAAATGAAAAGGTAGTTTCAAGTGTATTTAGGCCAGCAAAGAAATTTATGTCCTTGCTAAACATGAAATTCTGAGTGTAGATTTATTCATTATAACTTTATCCATCTATATCAGCTTAAAATAACGGATGCTTTGGGACAAAATACAGAAAAATAGCACTGCTAATTTTAAAAAAAGTCTAAAATAGTCTGAAACTGGATGTTAAATAGCAAAAATCCAAATGTTCAAAGGTCAGCCAGGTATGTAGGTTTAGAGAGAGTCATAACCACCTAGTTACAACCATCTCTCTCTCTCTTTTAAGATGTACCATTAGGGGCGAAAAATATATGTGAACCACCTTGGTCAAGAGATATTTCTATGGTATTCCTAGTGCCCCTGTGAACTGCTTGCCTACGGACCTAATTGGGTTTGCACTTGACTAATAACTTGCTAACTGTGCTGCCCTGTATTTCCGATGTCTTAGCAATAGAAAGCATGGATATTATAAAACCGGATTAAAACACCTTGCTTACTAGGATTAGTCAATACTAACCATTACTTTAACCATTATGATGTACTAACACTTTCATTGTCTTTCCTTAGGGATCTCCTTTCAGTTACGAATTTACTAATCCTGATGATGCAATTTACAAGATTTCTCTACATGAGTGTTATTTTCAGCTTTTTCCTAGTAAGTTATAGTCTGTATTTTCATGCACATTTATACTTTTCTTGTACTTAAGTAATCTTTAAAATATTTAAAATAATGTGTAATTTTCTAAATATTTTCATCTGCATGGTTGAAAATATTGTGTTACAAATAAATAAGACACAGGGTATACTGAGTTCATGAATTTAAGCCATTGTGTGGGAATTTCACATATTACTGGTAAATGCGTCTTCTAAATTATTTTAATTTAATTCATTTGAAATATATTGCACTACTTTTACCATAAAAGTATTTTTATTTTACATAAATGTATTATTAAATGTATTGTGAGCCTCTTTGCTACTCTTATCATTCCATGAAAATTTCCTACCTTCTGAATGAGTACAATTTAAAATTTAAGTATTTTCTCGTGAGTTTTAAAGAAAATAATTAACAGATACACTCAGTTTCCAAGAATATCTTATGTGATGTTCTCAAATAAAAATGCCAATTTTCTGGTTATTATCAAATAGTTGTTGTTTTGAATTAAGCACAAAGCTACACAAAGGGCTATCTGTACTCTGCCCATCACGGATATTGAAACCAGGTTTATAGCGTTGTAAGTCCACAGACATACCGCTGAGTCACTGGGGGCAATTATAAAACAGATAAATTTGCAAGTAACTGCAAATTTGTTCAGGAAATAAAGGGAATGATTCTGAACAGATAACTTAATTGAGCCCTTTTTGTATGAGTAAAATTTGGTAAAGTAAGATAATCTTTATTATTTAATAAACAAAAAGAAAATACACATGCATACACTGCAATAAAAAATAAATCGATTCTATTACGTTGTGATTAGTTCCAGTTTTTTTTTCTCTGGATAGATTTCCATTGAACTACCCTCGATGTGGATTCCTGTACGTGGTGAGGGGACCTCCCAGGGAAGGTTCTGTTCTTTCAGGTTACCTCCTTTGGGATCTAAACATCTACCCACGTGTTTGCCGTGCGTGGCGACCCGTGAAGGAGAGGAGAGGATCCTGGTGGTTGAGGGGTCCAACCCTAACACACCACTTTGGCCTTGAATTCCTGTAGATGGACGGCCTTTGGGTGGCCCCCTTTGGTCAATCAGCTGGTCCACATGGGCTAGAGTCAGCCAAGAACCTGTGTTTGAAGTCCTCAACAGGTGTTGTGGACATTGTGTCTGATGCTGGTGTTTGGATATAGTGCTCATGAAACCCTGGAGTTGCTGCAATGTCCTTGCGTGTCTTTGTAGTGCGTCCCCTCGTAGGGCTCCATGGTGGGTGGGGTCAGTGGGTACCGAAATTTCCCTTTTTTCCTTTGGATTCTTCTAATAAAAATTTAAATAAAATAGTGAAAACACAGTCAATAGGTAAACGACCACGTCTGGAAGACTCTGAGCAGCAATCTTCAACATCTGTAACACACGTACCTCACTTTCTTATATTGCATTCTCTTTCAGAAAAACCTTTAGGTCAAATGTCCCCCTTTTTTATTCAGAAGCGATTAAAGGGACTTGCTGGCTCTCCAAAGTCAGTAAAGAAGCTTCAATCTGGAGACATATTGGTTGAAACATCCACATCCAAACAAAGTGAACTCTTCTTGAATTCAAAGAAAATTGGGGATATACCTATTAAAGTTACATCTCGTGCTACCTTGATTACATCACGAGGAGTAATTGTTGAGAGGGATTTGAAGAACGTCCTCGAGTCAAAGATTCTCGCTAGTTTCTCCACTCAAGGGGTTTTCTGCAGTGAGGCGCATCTCCACTCGCAAAGATGGAGTTACACTGCCGACAAATATCCTCGTTTTGACATTTACATCACCACGTGCACCTGCCACCATCAAGGCAGGTTATCTAAATTGCGGTGTACGGCCGTACATTCCAAACCCTCTCTGATGTTTCCAATGTCAGAGGTTCGGCCACTCAAAGACATCATGTCGTGGTTCCCTGACATGTGCTCGTTGTGGTGGCAAGGACGACGATGCCTATGAGTACGACACGGACCCACATTGTGTCAACTGTAATGGTTCTCACCCTTCCTACTTTCGTTCTTGCCCAAAATGGTGGGAGGAAAAAGAGGTGCAGCGTTTGAAAAGGACTCATAACATTAGTTATCCTGAAGCACGGAAATTGCTGTCCGTCACTTCATCTCGGACATATGCTGCTGCACTTCGTTCCACAACTACAGTGGAAGTGCAGACAGATCTCTTTGTGCCTCCAAGAGAATCGTTTTCAAAACAAATGAAAAGCCTTTTGACCTCCATGGTTAAAAAGGTTGATGAATCGACTTCTACACCCGTCTCTGTTCCTTCTATACATACTAACAAACCCCAAGATCCACATCCTTTGGTTTCAAATACAGGCATTTCTTCAGATACATCTTTTTCTCCCACCCCAAGATGCAAACCAATCATTCGTTCGCGTCCTCAGTCACTGGAATCCCCTTCCAACATCAAAGACCTGCCCAAACGACCCAGGGCAGGATCCACGTAGGTCGATAGACATCCTCCGAATAAGGACAGTAAATAAAAAAGACGTGGTCGTAAACAGAAGGGTTCTCCAGCCACTTCGCCTACCCGTCATTAAAAATGGCCACCTTGATACAATAAAACTGTCGCGGTTTACTTTCTACTCTGGATGACATCAAAACACTGATTGTTTCTTACCATCCTGTATGTCTTTCCTTACAAGAAACATTTCTGAAACCTGCCGATACCGTCACCTTTTGGCAGATTTCTCTGTACAGAAATGACAGGCTGTGTGATGGACGAGTACATGGAGGGGTGGCACTGTTGGTTGATCAGCATGTGCCCACCCTGTCTTTGTCACTCAACACATCCTTGGAGGCTGTAGCCATCCGTGTTTCCTTGGGTCATACCATCACTGTTTGTTCTATCTACCAGTCACCTGGAGAGACATATGATCAATCAGATCTTGATGCTCTCGTTGAACAGTTGCTGTCTCCCTTTCTGATCTTGGGGGACTTTAATGGACATCATCCCCTCTGGGGAAGTGCTGTTATTGATAGGAGGGATCGCTCTGTATAGCGTACGCTTTCTGATCATAACCTTCCTCTTTTCAATAATGGTTCTTTCACTTATTTTCATGTAGCGAGTCAGTCCTTTACTGCTATTGATCTCTCAGTTTGCTTCCCATCATTATTTTCAAATTTTTCATGGACGGTTGACAATAATCCACGAGGCAGTGATCGTTTTCCAAAACTTTTGAGAGAGACTGGCCGTGAACGATGCCACCCAACCCACGTGTCCTGGTGGAAGCTGGATCAGGCAGACTGGTCCACTTTTACTGCTCTCACAGAACTTGATCCTACCATTGTCTGTCAGCCATCAATAGAAGATTGTTTTGCAGCAGTAACTGACTGTATTATACAAAATGCTGCTCAATATATTCCTAAAACCTCAACACGTTTTCCACTATATCCTCGTCCGTGGTGGGATTCTGCCTGACACATGGTATGGAAGGCTCAAAAACGGCCTGAGATACTTTCCGTTGATATCCCACACTTTCATACCGCATCGCGTTCCAGCGGGCCCGTGCACATGTTAGGTGGGTAAGACATTAAAGCCAGAAAGAATCTTGGATTAAGTTCACAACTGGCATATCTTCCACCACCAGTTCCAGAGTCATATGGGACAGGGTTCGAAAGGTTAGTGGGTAACTACACTTCTGTACCCCTCTCGATTTTACTCTCTGATGGCCAAGAAGTAGCTGATATCTGGAGCATCGCCGATACTCTGGGTGAAAACTTTTGCTGGGTACCTAGCACTTCTGGCCTTTTTGGCCTTCAAGACTCGGGCAGAGCGATCACCTCTTTCCTTTCAAACTGATTGTTTCTATGACTACAATCGTCCCTTTATACTGGTGGAACTAAAACTGGCTCTTCATCCATCTGGCAATACATCTGTTGGACCAGATGATGTACACTATGACATGCTGCGCCATCTATTTCCTGCTTCTCTTGATATTCTTCTAATTGTTTTTAACCGGATCGGGCAGGAGAATGTTTTTCCTGATGCCTGGCACCAGGCTATTATCTTACCTTTCTCTAAGCCTAAAAAAGATCCCAAGATTCCTTCAAATTATCGTCTAATTGCTTTGACGAGCTGTCTCTGTAAGACCTTAGAGAGGATGGTTAATGCTCATCCTGTTTGGTTCCTCGAATCAAACAACCTCATCTCGCCCACTCAATGTGGATTTCGATGACAGCACTTCACCTTGGACCACCTGATTCGACTTGAAACGTCAGTCAGAGAAGCCTTTCTCAAATGAAAACATCTTGTATCAATATTCTTTGACATTGAGAAGGCTTATGACACAACATGGAGGTATAACATTTTGCGAGATCTTCATACATATGGGTTACGTGGCCATTTACCCATGTTTATTAAAAATCTTTTAATGGACGGGAGATTCCATGTTTGTATGGGTTCAACACTTTCCTGTTCTTATCTACAGGAACGTGGAGTCCCTCAGAGCTGCATTTTGAGTGTCACCCTTTTCAGTATACAAATTAATGCCATCACTGAACAACTCCCTCTCACTGTTGCAAACGGGCTCTATGTCAACGTTTCACATCTCGTGTCAGTCGTCGAACATGAGATATATTGAGCAGCAACTACAAACTGCCTTCGATCGTGTACCACGAAGTGGACCACGGCGAACGGCTTTAATTTCTCTCTCTCTAAAACCGTTTCCATGCACTTTTGCCGCCAACGGGGTATTCACCCTGATCCTGAACTCCGTATCGGTGAAGTTTTGCTGCCAGTGGTCCCTGAGACCAAGTTCTTGGGGCTTATCTTTGACCATAAGCTGACCTTTATACCACAGTTAAAGCAGCTACGGGTCAAATGCACAAGACCAGTGAACATCCTGCTTGTCCTCTCTACCACCAGTTGGGGAGCTGATCGATGTTCTATGTTAAAGATATATCGTGCTCTTATTCGATCGAAACTCGACTGTGGATCAATAGTCTATGGCTCTGCCAGACCCTCGGTCTTGAAAATGCTGGACCCCATTCATCATCAAGGATTTCGGCTCTGCACTGGGACTTTCCGCACCTCCTTAGTTCAGAGCTTATTCGTAGAGTCTCATGAACCTCCTATGCACCTTCACTGTCCGCAACTGTCTTTACTGTATTCTTCAAAACTTTGATCGTTACCAAAGCATCTCACCTGTGGATGTGTTTTCCTTCCTCAGTGGGCCATACCTTTTCAGAACAGACGATCTGCCATTGCTCCTTTTGGCCTTCGCATCCAGGTGCAATTGGATAAATTGGGTCTGTCCATGGATAACACTGCAGAGTCCACTGGTCAGCCCGTCCCACCATGGCTTATTACAGTCCCCAAATGTGACCCCTCCTTAAGTCATTTGAGAAAGGCAGTTACTCCCGATTGGAAGTACCGTCTTTTATTTATTAAATATCTTTCAAACAATCTTTCCATTCCAATTTATACGGATGGTTCCAAATCAGGTAACTCTGTTGGCTCTGCCATGGTTTGTTGCGGTTCGGTGGTTGCGTGCAGAATCCCCTCTACAGCTTCTGTGTTTACTGCTGAACTGTACGCCATATTTCGTGCCCTCGATCATATTGAAGCTTAGCAGTACTCCAACTGCACTATTTATACTGACTCGCTTAGTTCTCTACTGGCTCTGGAATCGCTTCACATTGTTGTGTTCACCCTCAGAAAGATGAACTTTCTCTTCGCTTCACTCTTGATTTGAGAGTTTGATCGAGCGACCCAAATATATATATATATATAATTTTGGAGGGAAAAATTTTAAAAAAATTAACTATTTGAAAAAAAAATCATGCTAAAACAAATGACACTGACATCGTGATAGTAGGCAAGCTGATATAAGCGAAAAACCGACCACATGCACCCTATCTTCGTGAATATCACAAAATCAACGGCTGATATATGACTTAGGGTCACTCAGGGAGGCGTGGATCTATAAATCCGATGCCAAATTTTTGATGTGGGGGAAACGGAAGAACTCCGAGAAAACCCACTTTCACTTTCCAGACCAATTTATTTAGGAAGTGCCTGAGCTGATTCGCTGGATCGAGGAACTAGAGGTGAAACCTGGAATAGCGAATGAGGTTAGTACATACATATAGAATTTAGGTGTTAAGAACGTGATAAGGAGACTTGTAGATGCGCCATGAGCTTGGTGTAGCGGCTAATTTAGAAAACTGTTTCGTGAGAGAATTTCTTATTTTCGCAGACCTGTAATATTTAACTGCAAGTTTGCGGATCCTGGTGTTTATTTTAGGTAGTGTCTGCAGGGAGTGTAAATATGGTAGGGGAGTATATTTAGGTAAGCGATAAGCTATTCTGATCACACCGTATTGTAGGGATTCTAATTTGTTCAAGATATTGTGTGACATGTTACATGTGCCCATACATTCATATTCGATTAGTGACCTAATATATGCCTTATAAATTATGAAAATGGATTCCGGAGAACATCCAGCAAGGGTGCCTCCGATCCGCTTTAAATATGCGATGTCGTTAACGTATATAATATATGAGCCCGGCATGGCGAAGTGTGTTAAGGCGTTCGCCTCGTAATCCGAGGGTTGCAGGTTCGAGTCCCGGTCGCATCAAACATGCTCGCTCTTTCAGGCATGGGGGCGTTATAATGTAACGGTCAATCCCACTATTCGTTGATAAAAGAGTAGTCCAAGAGTAGCGGTGGGTGGTGATAACTAGCTGCCTTCCCTGTAGTCTTACACTGCTAAATTAGGGTCGGCTAGCGCAGATAGCCCTCGAGTAGCTTTGCGCGAAATTAAAAAACAAACAAACGTAAATAATATGGAGTAATGGGCTTATGGCAGACCACTGCGGGACGCCGGTCTTAAGTGCGAAACTATGTGAGAGTGCCTGATTCACTCGTACCTTTGCCGAAACTTGATATCCACCGTATGATTATGTGTGGGATTTGTAGACTGTGTAATTTGAATAGTAGTTCGTTATGCCAGACACTATCAAATGCTTTTTTGACATCTAAAAACGCTGCTACTGTCATGTGTTTGCGGTTGAAAGCTTGAAATACTGTTTCAGTGAGTCGAACTAAATAGCCGCTATGTTGTCTTTTGTGTCGGGGTGTGTTTTGAGTATCGTTAATGATATTATTGATTTCTAAGAAAAACAGGAGTCGGCTGGCAATAATTTTTTCCAACAGTTTACCTGTGGAATTCAGAAGACTTATAAGTCGGTAGCTAGCGAGATTCTGTGTGTCAGTGCTTGGTTTAGAGATGACTTATTATCGCTGATTTCCAGTGTTTAGGGAAATACCCTGTTGAGAGTAATAAGTTGTAAAGTGAGGTAGCGTATGTATGTGTCTGGGAGGTTTTTAATAATAATGTTTTTAATTTTATCTTCGCCAGAGGCAGTGTTCTTGAGTTTAGAAACGTGTATTTTAAATTCAACACATGATATAAGGCGAGGTATATCAGCGTGGGTGTGAGCTGCATCCTTGTCAGATAAGTGTGCGAATTTGGGTTGGAAAATATCTTGGTTGTTAGGTATTGACTGTATGATAGTGGTTAATGTCGAAAGACGGTAGGTTTGGTGTCTGAAAGACAGACTCGAGATATTGTGCGAATAAACTGGCTTTACCTGAGTCTGTTGTAACTGTTGCGCCGCGGAATGTAATGACATAGTTGGCTTGCATCGTAGAGTTGTTGCATATTGATTTGAACTTTTTCCAGAAAGCTGCTGGATTGTGTCTACTCTCATTAATTGAGATATAAATGTTTTCCCAATTGATTTCTTGTTGTCTTTTTACGAGTGATTTGATAAGGTTGTTTTCTTTATTGATGAGTATTTTAATACGTTGGTCGCGCGTGACAATGAACTGACGGCGTAACCACCTTCTCTGCTTGTTAAGTGAGTGTATTTCAGTTGTTAGCTTCCATGAATTGAATTCACGTGATATTTTCTTAAATGGGACAGATGCCGTGATCGCGTTATGTATAGAAGAGATTATATTGTCTGTTAGGTTGTTAATAGTGGCTTCGTTGAGACAGTTGTATTCTGTTGGAATAGAAGCAGAATTAAGATATGTGTGAAACTGGTCCCAGTCAGTGTTGGCGTTATCGAAAATTAAAGGTGTGGATCGCAATTTATTGACCTTGGGTTGTATAATGTAAAGTGGATGGGGTCATGATCACTCCGATGTTGTGAAGTACACGAAAATTAGATATATGTGGCAGGAGGTTCGGTGTGCAAATGGCGAGATCTAAAATGTCTTGTGAGCCGTCTGCATGTATGTGTGTTGGTGTACCATCGTTAAGGATCGAGAGGTCATTTGTTTCAATGAGGTCATTAAGAATAGTTCTGTTCCTGTTTGTTTTGTTGCAGAGAAAGTTGCTGTGTTTAGAATTGAGATCTCCGATAAAAATTACTAATGTTTTGCTGTTGAAAATTTGCTGGAATAGATTTATGTCTACAGGCAAACGTGAGGATACGTGTGTTGAAACTATTGTGAATACAGGTGTGTTAACAGGGACAATTCTACATACTAGAACTTCGTTGGGACTGGCACTACTTGTTTCATCGTATATTACGCTGATATTGTTTTTGTGAAGTAGTGCAATACCTCTTCTGTTATTGGCTTTGTGGCTAGAAATAGTGGTATAATCTATTTTTGTTATGAAAAGTTCCATTTATACATATGATATCAATTCCCCATACGCGACATGTTTCATATAGTCCAAACTTCTTGTGATGTAAGCCTCCTTGAATATTTACGTGTAGAATGGAAACCATACTTACCTGGGACTGTTAGCATCTATATAGCGTCTTTCCTCTATAAACATTTTCAGGGTCTCGTGGCGGTTTCCTAGGAGCTGGAAGTAGAAACTTGCTGCTTGGCAAACTTCACGATAGAAGACCGTTGCAAGGGACGGGTCTCTTTTTGATGCCTCTGTAACCTCAGTTACAAAATAGATTATAACTTCACACAAGTTCACATATTGTATAGGTGACCGAACCTCCCTCTCTTATCGTTTTGCTTTTAATCTTGCGAGCACTTCTGCATACGACTTCGGCAGCTGGACTTTTGCTTGAGAAGGTTTGTTCGCCAACTCAGCTTGACTGTTTCCGGCGGTTGGACGTCCTTTAGCCAGAGTATTTCCATGCTGAAACTGTTGGCTTACAGTTGGTGGAATTCTATCGTCACAGCTTTCTTCGTTTTATGGATATCTTTCTGTACTTCTTAAAACATTCTGTATATCTCCAATAGTTTCATCTATGCTTTCTTCTATCAGATTTAGTTTTGATTTTAGTCTTCCTTAGATCATGGTGTGGCACTGCTAGAAGGTTAAGGAGCTCAACTCTCACTATATGTGTTACAGGTTCGATTTCCCGTTAACGAACAAGCTCGCTCTATCAGCTGTGGGAAAATTATAATCTGATGGTCATTCCCAATATTGGTTAATATAAGAATAACCTAAGAGTTGGTAGTGGGGTGTCTTTCCTCTAGTCCATCACTGTTAAAGTAGGGAGAGCTAGCACAGATGGCCCTCAAGTAATTTTGAGTGAAATTCAAAACCAACTAAACTTTGTGATGCACATTTGTTTCATGTAACTCCTCTCTTACATTATTTTCTCTTGCCTCTTGATCTTTTATTTTCTTCTTGGTAGTTATAAAATGTTCTGTAATTTTATTATTTGTTTTCTTTACATTTTCTGTCTTGCGTTCCCAGATCTTTAAATTTTCTGTCATTTTTCCCTGAATCATTCATTCTGATTTTTTTTTCATTTTTCATCTTTTTCTTTCTGGTCTTTTCTTCATAACTGTACCATATGAAGCAATGCTCAGTTTTCACTATTTGACCTTTTGACCGTCATTTTCACCAGTTGAAGTTTTATTTCAAGCACATTCAAAGTATTTTTTCATTTTCACCAAATTAATCTCACTTCTAATACTTATGTTGTAACATTACGAGGTTTGATTAAAAAGTTCTAAGACTTCTCCTATTACAGGTGCCCAGTACAGGGGCAGTGAGCTTCACTGAGGTGTGTACAAAGTACAAATAGTGATCTACCCCACTAACAAACCATTTCTGCAGACCTTATACCCGTGTTGCAAAAAACGTGTTCAAAAACAGACGTATTTCTTGCCACTGTTGTAATAAAAATAGACAGAAAAGAAGAGCAACGTGTTTACATCATATTTTGTGTAAAATGGTAAAGGAGGAACAGAAATTCTCGAAATGTTAAGAACTGTCTTTGGTGATGACTGATTAAGTACGGCTGTCACTTATCAGTGGATAAAATGCTTTCAAGATGGCCAGGAATTGGTCAAAGATGACCTACGTTCTGGACAACCGTCGACATCATCCACTGATGAAATGGTCGCTCAGGTAAAATAAAAAATTCGAAGTGATCGATGGTTAACTATTCGCGAAATTAGTGCTCAACTGAACATTTTCTATGGATCGTGTCAAGCGATTTTAATTGAAAAACTCTGTATGCGTCTTCATCATGATAACACGGCTTCACACACTGTTGTGTTTGTTCAAGAAGTTTTGGAAGAAAAAACATTCCTGTGATACCACAACCTCTATATTCTCCCGATCTTGCTCCGAATGATTTTTTTCTGTTCTAAAAATCAAAATTAAGTTGAAAGGAAAGAGATTTGATGACATTCAAACCACCCATAATAATGTGAAAGCAGAACTTAGTCGCATAACAGTTGAAGAATTCCAGCATTGCTTCCGAAAATGGCAGGAACATTGGAACAAGTGTGTATCAACTGAGGGAAGATTACTTTAAAGGACGTAGCATTTAATACTGATGTATGTACATTATTATTCGGAATAACAGCTAAGTCTTAGGACTTTTTGATTACACCTCGTATTTTTTTCGTTGGCAGATTACTTTATATGGTATATTCAATCAGTGTAAATGAAAACAAATTAATTAATTTCTTTCTTAATGTTTTTACATGTTTGAATACTGTGGAAACTTTTAGATCACATTTAGAAATAATGCTTAATGCACTATATTAATGTAAAAAAAATCACTTTATCTGTAAAAAGTAATTTCATGTGAGTTATAGCTAACACGAATAAAATTACCTGTTTTGTAAAGCACAAAATTTAAAATGATATAACTGTTCTCTAACTATATGTATCAAACTCGATTTTTACAGTGCTACAAGCCTACTGATTTACTTCTGAACCACTGGTGGGAGGGCAAACAAATAAAAACATGTCGGTTTACTCTACCAATTAGAAAATAACATTTTATCTTTTGAACTATCTTCTTTATTTATTTATCTTCTTTGCTTTATTTATTCATTTTGCAAGGTTATTTAAGTTATGAATCAGTTCACCTGTATTTTGTGTCTAATCCTTTAGATATTCTCAGGTATTGTGATGTAAATTTATAATATTCTAGGCCTACTTTCACAGATGTATTTGATTTTAATTTTATATGCACTCTGGCTAATATACAAATTACAGCATAAAGAATATAACTTAAAATTTATAACTACAAGTGTCAATTTAGTTGTCATGCAGTATCTACATTTACAAGTAGTATATGTCATTAAACATTTTACTCCATCTCAATTTGTAATAACACCATTCGAATTTTACTATTGCCAATGTCAATATTCAGTACAAACACAGTCTCATCCGAGATTGCTAGCATTAAAGCAGTGGTTCCCAACCTTTTTTATGGTCTGTACTCCTAAAAATTTTTAATATGTTTTCGCACCCCTCACAGTAATCATTTATTTAAAAATAAAGGTGAAGGTGACCAAAACAAATGTTATCTCGCACACCCTGGAACCTATCTCGCACCCCTGGTTGGGAACCACTGCATTAAAGCTTCTACTAAAATACACTTCAATGTTGTAAATGAATGAGCACATCATCCAGTCCACTAAAAATCCATTATGACTTTAGCCAGAGTGAATAACAGTAAAGTAAGCTTTGAGAGCAGACATGGTAAGTCTCTTATTTAATAACAGGTTCGGACCAATCTTTTACCAGTACAATATTCACAGAGTTATTAATCAATCTATCTCTTTATGCAATTTTACCGAGGAATTCTACTTGTACATGGATAAACAAACACTTTCCTAGTTTTAATATCAAACCTGCTTTTCTTATCCTTTGAAGTACTATACACAGTATCACATTGAAACATGTGACTATACGCTGATTTAAATTAGGTTTATTTATCATTGCCTCCTTCCCAGTGTAAACCTGATTGTGAACCAAAAAGTGGTGGGTACAATATACATGCCAAATGACATAATGAGAAATCTATACAAATCATCTGAAATTTATTGGCCCCATTACCACAACTAGTGGTAATACGCTAGAATCTGTTCATAGAAAACTGTATGACACTTATGTGTTCATAGGCACTGTAACTCTTTTATACATATGTTCATACACTTTATCACCCTTAGATCCAATCTGGATAGAATTGACCTAGTGACAGTTTCCACTGTTGGTCCATCCTCAAGAGCTCACTAATTAAACATAAACTGAAGAACAACCATCTTCATCCTACAAGTGATATTACCAATACATACTGAGAGAAGTGCCTTTCTATTCAAACCTAGTTAATTTACCATTTACGAGAAAGAACCATGTATCAACTGGCTTGTTACAACCAAAGCTTCTGTGTTTTAAGTAAGAACTTCGCCTCATATCTAGGTATCTTTTGTGGTACATACCAAGCACCAGTCAGCATAAATGAACTTGGCTAAAAACTAAAACTTTTGGTTCAAGCTAATTACTTTACTTTTACAAGCAGTTCATTCAGAAGTGACAAGCAGCTCACAACCAAAGAGGATGTTTTGGTTCTCAGATACAAACATCATATGGAGAGAGAGAGGCATACGTTAGTGGTATTTCGTTTGGACAACTAGAATAGAAAACCCTGCTTCGAGTCAAGATATTGACACAAATTACTATGTCCTGTTCACTATGTTGCTCTACACCTAACCATTAAAACTCAACAGTGGTAGCATTGGCTGTTTTTAGTTCAACTATTTGAAGAAGTGACGCATATGAAATGTTTAAAGCAATTGTCCAAGTCTTTTTTTTTGTTATACCTTAAATGACAATTTCAGTATTTTATTGAATATTTGGGACACATACAATTACAGTGTTTGATTCATAATCGAGGTTGGGAGAATATATAATCATTGAAAACTTTATTTTAAGCTCTACACGACCACAGGGTTTCTCATAATTTATTATGATATCTTATTTACCATAGATCAATATCTTCATTACTCAGTGTTTGCTCTTTCTCCTGTTAAAATAGTAGTTCTGGCTGAAGAACTTTATCCATCAGTAATACCTCCAGCCTCTTTTGGCTGGCTGTAAGTGGCAATGGGGTGGGTTATCTTAATTGGTGAAAGCTTGGGTATAAAACCTCCCACACTCAATCATCAAAGACCATCAACCTACAATTAATCAAATTGGCTATCAGTCATCCATGCTTTTTCTGAACTGAGACAAAACTTGCAGATAGAATCTGTTCAGCAATTTTGAAAATTCCATGTCATGGTTCATGTTTCTATACCTGTGGCTGTATTAAGATCTTAGTCATGGACCTTCACTGTATTAGAAAAGGTTCTGCACCTTGGAGATTTCTCTTGTACCTTACTACTTTCTTGTATAGCCCAAATATATGAATTATTTCAAGTTGTGTAGCATCATTTTCGTCATATATGAAAGTTTTAAACTAATGCTACATAAGAGTTAAGAAGAACCGAGAAAAGTAAATTTATCAAGTGATTCTATAGTCATGGCACCCAAATATTACCTAATACTTTACTCTGTAGAATTTTCATGTGCAACAATTTATCTTAGAGGCAGAATTGTAACTGCACAAGCAGAAATAATAAGTAAGAATATTTGGTAGAATGTTTTGTGTTTTTCTTACATCAAAGCCACATTGGGCTATCTACTGTGTCCACCGATGGGAATCAAACTCCTAACTTGAGCATTGCAAAACCATATACTTACCATTGTCTCAACAGGGGACTCGTAAAATCAATTCTGAATATTTTATTGATTGAATTTGAAGAAAGAGATCAAACAAAATGTAAAAAAGTCAAAAGGAGTCTTTATTTACAATATAAACGATCAAAACTTATTAATACAGAAAACACAATATAACAATTATTTCTAAATTAAAGAGGACTCTTACCAAAAGGGATTTTAACAATTCCTCTGAGACTGAGAGAGTGCAATGACAGTGAAAAACACAAAAATTTCATTTTTTCTGGAGCATACACTTTAGACACTTCACTAGTCATTCCATCAGCAAAATCAAGGAGGATATAAACTCTTCATCTCAATAAATTCTGAGACACAGATAAAGCCACTGCACAAAATATTTTGTATACTAATATACATAGTTCTACAGCAACTTCGATGGAATAGTCTTAGGGAAGCCAAAGGGAAATGACCTATAACAATGAATAGATACGGCAATTACAAGTTCAATATATTGTAGAATTAGTTTTTATTATTAAACATACATTCACGACTCTGTGTATGTATCTATGAAAAATCATTTTCGATGATCATTAGAGAGAAAGAAATCACAAGTATGCTTTGCACACCATATAATTCCAAAATGAGTTAAAAAGGCTAAAATCCAAAAAAAGATTACTTTTCAATCCAACTTTATATTATGTTATCTTATCTAAATAGTGTTGTAGTGCTGGACTGTTCTATATGATTTCCACGCCATTTAATTTAATAGTTAGATTTACATTTTTTTTTATTTTCTCTATGGTTCCTCTCATTGAAATGTAGCATTGTTGAAGTACGTTTATAGTTTTAACTTGCTTCATGGGCTAATTGATTTAGTTGGAAACTCGGTGCATTTTTCTCTCATTTTCTTGCACGTATAACAATGTGATTTTTAATTTACACAATGAGTTACTCTTTCTTGTCTGTAAGTTAGGACGTAATTGTAGCTGGCTTTATTCATGATCTTCACTGCAATTTACCAATCGGTTTAACAAACACCAATTTAAAACAGCGTTAGGGCCTGAGAAAAATATTTTGTCATGGAATTTCTATACACTTTCAGAGATTTTTACCTAGATTTTCCATAGAGTCTTTACCAGATACGTTGAGGGGTTTATTGCCTGTTGAAAGGTGAGTCACGAGCTTAAGAATGGTGAAAAGTAGAGTGATCAGTTTTAGAGGACATTCTTCTGGACGTGGGATTTTTACTATTGCTGAAAAAACCTCTAAAGGTCATTTGTTTGGTGCCAGGAATCAGAGGGAAAAGTGCTACTAGGATCACCCAGAGAGCCTCACAATATTTTTTCCTCGAGATTAAACCTTAGTAGTAGAGCCCATGTACAGAGAGTATCGGCAAAAAAACAAAAACCGAAAAACATTGAGGGTGAGTGAATTCTACCACAAGAAGCTATCTTGCCAATAAGTAAAGTGAAGAACACTCTGGTGCTGAGGTACGCACCTTATGAGATAGAAAACTCTTCTAAGAAGAGAGATAACCAGCTGATCCATCATGGAGAAAGAATAAGGTATATTTAAGTAGTCTGTTTCATCATTTAGCAAAATAACATATACTACCTCCTCCATATAAAGTGGGAGAAGAAAAGTACAGCTGATGGGAGTCACTTTATCTGCCAATGAGGCAACAACTAATCTCTGTGTGAAGCGTGAATCCTCCCTGAAATGAGAGTAGAAATGCTTTGAGATTTCTGAGTATTACGAAGCCAGATATTTTGGTGACATTTCCAATCCAATCTGTGATAGAGTCAAGACTAATCTGTTTGACAACAGTGGAGAGAAAAGTCACTGAAGATTTCGGGGAAATGTACTGCATGTTTTCAGACAGAGTACTGCTTAATATGAG
This sequence comes from Tachypleus tridentatus, assembly GCF_004210375.1. Classification (NCBI taxonomy): domain Eukaryota; kingdom Metazoa; phylum Arthropoda; class Merostomata; order Xiphosura; family Limulidae; genus Tachypleus; species Tachypleus tridentatus. The sequence continues at coordinate 99,040,214 of NC_134833.1, forward strand.
TAGAACAGGAAACAGGTAGTTAAATTTCTTAAAGTGGGCCTGCAAGGCTCTTGGCTTGTTTTAACCAAGATGTCAATAGAAAGCAGCAGCTTCGTGACAACTTGCGGATCACTTGGTTGAGATAACAACCAAATTAGAATTATAATTTGTTTGAAAAATTGGCGTCTGAAAAGGAAACATGATCTTATGTTTTGAGCACCTATATGATCTTGTAAGAAAAGATCAACATCTATATGAGTAATAATTGGTTGTCCACAACCACAATAGCATCTTCCCCGTTTCAGCTAGGGAGGTCGTGATAATGAATTTTCATAGAGACAGAAATCAGGTCAACATCTATATAGTGGTTGAACACTATTGGTCACTAGCATGGAAGCTCTCGCTGCTCCACTTTTTCCTGAATATTTGGGCTCTGTTAGTTAACATTCAGATGGTAGTGGATTGATTGTTTGTTTTTAGATTTCGCGCAAAGCTACTCGAGGGCTATCTGCGCTAGCCATCCGTAATTTTGCAGTGTAAGACTAGAAAGAAGGCAGTTATTCATCACCACCCATCGCCAACTGTCGGGCTACTCTTTTTCCAATGAATAGTGGGATTGACTGTCACATTATAACGTCCCCACGGCTGGAAGGGCTAACATGTTTGGTTTGACGGGGATTCGAACCTGCGATCCTTGGATTACGAGTCGAGTGCCCTAACCACTGGTCATGCCGGGCCGATGGTAGTGGAGGGAATTTAATAGGATAACATGAAGCTTCAGAGCATTAGTGAGGCTGCACTAATTTCAGACGCAGCTAAGGCTGTGGTTGAGTTTGTTATCAAAGGATGCCTGTGTCAATAAGGAGTAGGGCTCAAGATATGGACCATACGCATGTGAACACAAGCTACTCATTAACATGAAGTTTGATTCCGTGTTTTAATTTTATTTTTTGCTTTGTTAGGACGAATAATCCAGAATGAAATTTATTTTTGTAATGAAGATGGTATTGCTTTAACCCACACTTTTGCCTCAGTTCATCTGATCCAATTGAGTTTGTTTGATCCTACATTTTTAATCATGACTGCTTATTTAATAGCAGTTTTTAAAACTAACTGTTCTATTCATTCTTTAAACCAGCCGGCTATGGTTTTAGTGTTCTCTGTTAAAGATAGCCCCCTGGAATTGTAACACGGAATGAAATATTGATGAATCTTTTATCTGTGATAATGTGGAGGCTCTAATACTGGCTTTCACGCCTAGGGTTGGGTCTGTTTTAATTTTCTCTAAATTAATGGAGGAAGATACACCACTATACAATGCATGAGACGTGTGGGTTTAGAAGGCAGCAACTGCAGATCTATCGCTCAAGAACATTCTAAAACACCACTTGCCATTTAATAGTTGGTCGTTTCATCACCAAATTACATTAAGGAGTCATAGAAAGTGAGTTTAGAAGAGCCCACGACGTCCAATGTGTCAATCATTCAACTGTTTACCCCAACAGTTCTCCATACTGACGTGAAGATGATGACAGAAAAAACAACATAAAACGAATAAGAAACAATGTAAGTTAGAACATTACAGTAAGCAACTAAAGTACTTTCTCAAGGGATGATTCATGGACCACCATGACTGGTGCCAAGATGTTTTAATCGACTATTCTATTACTCTTGGCTGCAGGGGACAGATTATAGAAGGTAAATTTTCTGGTAAAACTCCCAAATGAGATATGACAACAACTCATGCTGCAACAGAGCACTCTGCAAGTAAAACTTAATCTAACTGTTATGTTAATGTTTAGGTTTGGGATGGTGTGAAAAGAAAGGGGGACTGTAGTATCGAGCTGGGCTACATGTTTTTACTCCTTTTAGTTTAAAAGTTACGTTTACAAAGTTTTCTTCTTTTTCATATAGTTCACTGTATTAGAGCATAGCATTTCTCAACTAGCTTCTAACTTTAACTTTTCCCAGGGTCTAACTGTTTCAAGTAAGATTAGGCACCTTATTATCTAATTTTCTTGCAGGAATAACAATGTGCGTTTTCATTAGTATAGTGAATTATTCTCGTTAATAAATCAGGCATAATGTTTGTCATGACTTTTAACAGTTTTTTTTTCAAATTTAAATTCTCCATAAACTTTTCAGAGATTTTACCTAGATTCTGACACAAACGTCAACAAGTTTATGAGAATCTGCCATAGAATTTTACAAGGGTTATACATTGATATTTGACAGTTTTACATATGATTTACTGCTACTAAGTTTCAGTGAGTTACCCCAAAAAATTAAATTCGATTATTGAAAATTTTTAAAGTTCTTGCCTTCCTCTCTCGTAACAAGGATATATATATATTATTACTTTTTTATAGTTTACTTTTGAAAATGTTGCAAGTCCTCCAGTGTCTGTGGAGTTAACTCCAGCTTAGGCTACTGTATTTATATGGGTTAATGGATTCGACCATAAGTTTAGTTTATTGTATATAACTTCACCTGTGAGTGAATATGCAGTAACTTTATTTAGTATATTTAGTATTATTTTCTTTATTTATTTCTTTTCAAAAATTGGATCTATAGATTAATATGAATTCTCTCTCTCTTATTGTAAGAGTCAGTTCTATGCTGATGTCTGTTACAGGAGGAAGAAAATACGTTAGCAGAGTTTTTGTTTTAATAAATCTTCAACGATTCTCCTAGCCACATTTTTTTTTCACCTTTTACAGCTGCACGATCACTTACCCTGTGTAATCTGCGGTGTCACCTTGAATTGTCAGTTAGTACCAATCGGAAAACACACCCTCACATGATATTCGCAAATACTTTGTTTTTGCGCCTGGACTTTTCTGCTTTGCCGCAAAGTCTGAAGATACCACAGCCATGTAACGATGTTATTTGATTGAGCTGATTCTCATAAATTACTTGGTGATAATAATTTAAAGTTCTCCCAAAATAACAATGACAGATTAGTGCATTTTTTCTTTAATGTTTCTACAAACTGGAAAAATTGTTGCAACTTGAAGTTGTAATAACTTATAAGTTTACATTTACAAATACAAAGTTAACGGCACTGCGATTAATGTAAAATATGCTTATTCACGCTTAATAAATCAAATACCTGAACACACGTGATTACTAATACTGATCCTGGTGATCCAAATATTTCACTCAAACTACTCAAACTTTTTATTTGTAGTTAAGCACAAAGCTACACAATGGGCTATCTGCGCTCTGCACATTACAGGTATCGAAACTCAATTTCTAGCAACGTAAGTCCACACACATACAGCTGTAACTCTTGGGGCTTCATTCAATCTAAATACTTCAGTTGTGGTCTACTACTAAAAGCTAAACATTGACTTGCTGCTAGCTGATCACTGTATTTACATTGTAGCAAAGTTGCTAAATATTCTTGTCGTCATCTAGAACAATTTAGGCGTACTCTCACATATTTACTTGCGAATTTTAGTTAACTTATAAATTAAAACATTGAAAATATAGCTCGCAACAACAATATACCAATAAACATTTTTTGCAAAAAAATGAAAAAATGTGTTTTAGAGCGGTAGTTCTCAACCGACGGGCACCCCGCTAGTACAGTAGTCTCCGGATTTACAACGCTAAAATCAGGGGTTCGATTTCCCTCGGTGGGCTGAGCAGATAGCCATTTGTGGCTTTGCTATATGAAAAACACACGCGCGCACACACACACACACCCAACCGACGGTTCACGTGAGAATTTCAGTCGGCTCGCAAGACAGTTAAACAAAAAATTACAACTAATGCATTTTAAAATATATCTCGTAAAGTATATTATTTTACAATGTAATATAAAAGTATTTTAAATAATTATTAATACAGGAAGTGGTTCATGAAATTTTTGTATTGCATATTTACTCGGCAAGTCAGATAATATTGGTTCATAAAACGTCTATGAATAATACATATTCGGGCCTGACATGGCCAAGTGTGTTAAGGCGCTCGACTCGTAATCCGATTCGCACCAAATACGCCCGCCTATCAGCCGTGGGGCGTTATAATGTACTATCAATCCCACTATTCGTTGGTAAAAGAGTAGCCCAAGAGTTGGCAGTAAGTGGTGATGACTAGCTGCTTTTCCTCTGGTCTTACACTGCAAAATTAGGGACGGCTAGCGCAGATAGCCCTCGAGTAGCTTTGCGAGAAATTCAAAACAAACAAACAATAATACATATTCAAATTTTAACATGGATTATTATATAAACGTCATCTGAATTTTATTGGAATAAGTTTAAAATAACTAAATATTAAACAGTATTGTTTAAAACAAACATTTAATAATTTTTCTATTTTATATTTTTCTTGACTTGCTTATTTATACGCTTTACGCATGCTTCAAGATAAACAAAGATGGCGGTTTATTTCAGATATGGGTCTCCTCTTGCTAATGCTTTATTTGGAAAATCTAGTATTCACATTCCCATAGTAAACGGTATTTTGCTGATGTTTATTTTATGACATTTTTGTACTTATTATTGTGAACGTGTTAAGTATAGTGTCATTATTGTAGTTTTGTATGTTATTTACATGTATGTTAATAGTTTATCATTGTTGAAGTATTTCTCACTTGGGTTACGAAATGAAAACTAACCATCTAGCCTATTATAGTTTTAGTTTCATATTACTAGACAAATACACAGACTGTAGTTACTTACTCATAACCTCTTATGTTTAAATTTGTTATTGGTACAGTGGTAATGATACACTGGTAATGTGAAGTGAATTTCATGTACTAATACACCAAAATTACTAATATTTATATGGTATTAGTTATTACTATTAGTAATATTGTTAATTGTGGTTAGTTTTTTTACAAATGTTCAAGTAAAATCTAATAATACCAGGATGTACAGGAACTCATGAGAAAATCAGTTTTATTATGTTGTTTTTCTATTGATACAATAATTCTCCAATTGATGGAAGGGATTACATTTGTCTGTATTCTATCTCTCTTTGTGTTTGCACTTTTTTATTTTTCATGTTGTTAATACAGTGTAGCATACATTGCATTATTATGTTTAAAGATGTGAAATACATTTTATTTATTCATGTATAATAACATAAAAAAATACTAAGGGACAACAAGGGACCTATTGACCCATTTTGGTTGTCTCATCCTTTGAAATTAACTAAAAATATTAAATAAATAAACCAAAAAATCCCAAAGCCAGCCTTTATTTTTCATATAGCTGTCAAGCTTTTTCTTGTACTTGCTTAAATTTACTGCTTCCACAAGATCCAAGGTCAACCTATTCCAGAGACCAACTACCCTGTTAGAAAAATAACCCTGTCTTATCTGAAGATTACTCCTACCTTATCAAAATTTATATTTGTGTCCCCTCCCAAAGCCAGCCTTTATTTTTCATATAGCTGTCAAGCTTTTTCTTGTACTTGCTTAAATTTACTGCTTCCACAAGATCCAAGGTCAACCTATTCCAGAGACCAACTACCCTGTTAGAAAAATAACCCTGTCTTATCTGAAGATTACTCCTACCTTATCAAAATTTATATTTGTGTCCCCTCGCCCTACCATCTTGACAATTAATTATGAAAAAAGATGATGCATCAGTGCTGTCAATTTATTTTAAAATCTTAAGTATCTCAGTCAGACATCCTCTAACTTCTATTTGCAAGAGAAAATTTCAGAAATTCTAATCTCTCCTCATGTGATAACCTTTCCATCCTAGGCATAATTTTAGAAACCTTCTTGTAAACACTTTCCAATAATTCAATGTTTTTCTAAGTCAAGGACCAAAAATTAAACATGATACTCCAAATGTGGCCTAACCAATACAATGAAATTACAACCTATTTAGACTTGTATTCAGTTTTTATGTATATACAATGTAAAACCTTATTTGCTTTGCTACTAACAACATCACATTACTTAGATGGCGTAAGAGACTGATCAACTATTACACCAAGATCCATTTCTTTTCTGACACTTTTTATTCCTGTCAAAATTAAGTTATATAAATTATGATAACCCACATGCTTTGTCTTACATTTATTATAATTAAAATCCATTTGCAATTTATTTGCCCAACTTGCTGAATGATTTAAATTCTTTCGTAAACCAGTTTCATCTTCTTCACAGGTAGTAACCCCACAACCTTAAATCAAAGAGAACCCTGAGGTATTGAACTTGTGAAATTATTCTAGTTTCACTGAACTCCACTTATAACAACTCTTTTTTTCCATCTAGCTACTCTTCTATCCATTTCTTAAATTATCCCACATACCTGAAGATATCATTTTTTACCAATTTTTTATATGGCACCTTGTTAATAGTCTGTTGTAATGAATGTGGCAACTGTGTGCATATATATATATTTGAATGCTATAATGATGTTGAAAGCCTAAAGTATAACATTATTACCAGAACTACTGTTTATATAATGTCTTTTAATCCATTTTTTATCCTTTTTGTCCAATCTCTTCCTTTAGTTTTATGAACCTTCACTGGGTGTATCTTACAGTTTAAATGTTGCAAGTTTATCATTCAATAATTTTATTTTTTCACAAATTATATAGCAGGATTGTTGTCAAATTACATGTATAGTAATTAGTTACTCACAAATGATGTACTAATGTAAATGTAGTAGAGGAAATTACTTATTTTATCCATAAGTATGGGATATTGTGAAATCAACTTTTAGAATTGAATGGAATACTAAATAATAGTTGTAAAGTCAAATAAAAGGCTCTGAGGAAACCCACAGCTGAAGAATGTGTGTATTAAAGTTAAGTACATATATCATAAACCACTATATTATAGGGTGAATAAAGTTCATAATGGCGAGTTGAAATTTGAAATAACATTACCTGTGGAAACAAAAAATCATTTGTTTCATGAACACCCACCCTTGGGATAGTTGCACAGAAAAACCAGATTTGTTTGTTCTATTGATCCCCTGAATAATTTTATAAACTTCAATAAGAATAGTACTGCTTAAGAAAACCTATTCCTTAATGATAACTTTTCCATCCTTGGAGTCATCCTAGTACCTCTTTCCAATTAATTTGTATTTTTTCATAGATAAAGAGACTAAAAATGTGTAGTGTTCTGCACAAAGCTTAACTAGTGCTTTGAGAAAGAAAGGTAATTACCTATTTTGACTTGTAATCTCTACGTCTAAGTACATTCTAATATTATGTTATCTTTGCAACTAGCATCATATTATATATTGATGTATCGAGATATTTACCAGTAAGCCAAGATGCCTTCCACCTTCCTATCATCTGCTGGTGTTGGTTGAGTTATAAATGAGTGCAAGTGGTAGTGAGGTTTAGTACGGAAGTTCATCTTTTTGACCAATTCCCATTTCAAAGGGTAGAGTAGCTGTTATTCTACTTATCGAAGATCTGATGTTCTATTCTAGATACCATGTAGTGTTGGTTGAGGTTGAACAACTATAACAGTCTGTATCCTAACCACTCAATATGCAAGAGTCCCATTCCTCGATCATACATATTATGTAATGTCTTAATGTTTTCACCTTTTATTTTCATGACACTCACATAAAAGAGCAAAGAGTGTACCTGGATCAGATGTGGTGTGGCCTTTCACTGAAATGTGATGTTTACTCTCTTGATTCCACACATCCTGGTCTTTCTTTGGGCACCTTCTAAAGGGGGATTATATGTTTTTATTGACCCTCCACAAGTTCAGCATGGGATTCAAGCTATTTTGTGAGATGAGGTAAGATGTATCAGAAGTTAGCATTTTCTTGAATTGAATTTCCAATAGATAGTTATCTCCCATTTCCTACACAGCTTCCTTGCATCTGATGATATATGGTGCAGCTTTTCTGGCCAGTCTTGTTAAAGTGGTTAATGAGTGCAGGTGTGAAGAGGGTGCTAGTTACAATAGGAGTGGTGTAGTGGTCTTACTGATGGAGATCAACTGGTTGCATGTGGATATACAGAAACAGGAGTTGGAAGGCTTGTGGAGTGTGCTGAAAATTTGTGGTGATAGAGAGCAGTATCTGTCAGTGTAGGAAAATTCCAATGCACCAACTTCATGTCAAATGTTTAGTGTAATTTTCATAACACTACATTACAAGCCAATTAACACCTTGTGCAAAACATTACACACATTTTCTCTTAATAAGGTATATGTTTGTAATTTTTTAAATATAGTGATTACATGATAAAGCATAATGTATAAAATAATTTAGTGAAAAAAAATACTGCTGTGTATTCATTAAAGGAAAATCTTCCATTACCTATCTATTAACCTTTTTCCAAAGATGTTACATGTTGAATGGATTTTGTGAATTCAGATTTTCACAATGCTTGACAAGTTATCACACAAAAGATTAGCTAAGACAGTAGACAGTCCTATTGGTTGAAGTAGGGAAAAATCAATAAATTGAATTGTAGGATGGCTGTATGAGGAAAAGTTAAAAAAAATTGTGGTTGATGGAGTCTAGTCAAACTGAACCTTGTTATTATTGTAGTGACTCAGCAGTCAGTAGTTTTGCCTTTCCATTATATTATTAATTATGATCTTATCAACATCATTAAAGTGAATCAGTAAATAAAATAAGTGAGCTACTACAAAATGACTTGAATATAGTGGTTAGTTAGATATTTAGCAAATGATATTTAATTACAGTAAGATTAAGATACTATATTTAGTTATTTTAATTTGGATCCCAGGTTCAATAAAGGTGGGAATCCACTCAATAGCATAACTATGAGGAAAATGATTTTCACTTAGTGGTGAGTATGCATGCAGTACCACCGAGGTCCCGGAACCAAGACTGGTAAGGCCAACTTCAGGTGACTGACTGTGGTTCTTGTACTTACCTGTTAGTCTTCCTGGCAGGTTATGATAATTACCATTATGCTTTAGGAAGTCCTTTACAACTTTGTAGACTGGATGTCAACATTGGTTTTATGTTATTTATGTTTTTAATTGCTGTTTTGTTTTACCTTCATTTCCTTTTATGAATTTTACTACATTTACTTTACTTTTACCTTTTTACCGGATGCTTGGCAAGTTATTATTACAATTTTGTGACATGTCTTTCAAAACTTTTATTACTTTACCTTTTGATAATGGCCGTAATGACACACAACCCGGAACCAGGACTGGAAAGGCCAACTTCAGGTAACTGACGGTGGTTCTTTTACTTACCTGTTTCTACCTCTCTCTTTCTGGCGGGTTATGATAATTACCATTGTGCTACGGAAAGTCTTTTACAACTTCTTTTACTCTGGTTTTTCTCTTAACATTGTAGACTAGATGTCAACATTGTTTTTATGCTATTTATGTTTTTCAATGCTGTTTTGTTTGACCTTCATTTCCTTCTATGAATTTTACTACATTTACTTTTACCTTTTTAACGGATGTTTGGCGCAGATAGCCTAGCTGCTTTGTGCCATAAAACACTAAATCAACCAACCACCGAGGTATTGCTTTGTTGCTGGTAGTTCTAAAGCCAATAAAATTTTAGGGCATATTTATGGACATCGATTTCAAGTCAAAAGAAGAAATATATTTATATAAATACTTGTTGGGGTTTACTTGGAACACTTTATAAATTTTGTCTCCTCATCTAAGAAAAGATATTGACATATTAGAATGGATTTAGAGGAAGTCCACTAGGATGTTTCTGGGAATGATAGAGTTTTCTTCTGAAAATCTCTGTATTTTCACTTCAGAAAAAATAAGGGTATGAGATGACCTTACTGAAGTACAAAAGATTACTTGGAAAATTAATAGAACAAGGGCTCTAACCTCTTTGTATTAAGTTCTGAAAACAATATGATGAGAAGGCAAGTAGCATTTCTAGAATTTTAATTTGGGTGGAGGCAACCTATAAAATTAACTTGACCTCAGTTTTTGAAAATGTATTGTAGTAAATAGAAAATAAGCCAATTTCTGAACAGTTGTTTAGACAGTAGGCATATTTTAGATGAGCATTTCAGTTGACTCTCACAAATTAACCCTACTTACTGCTGAGTTCATAGTACATGCTTCCTCTCAAGGGAACAATCTGCAGATGCAGACAAATTCTGGTTTAAAAATTGTTTATGGTCTTGTACTAATGTTAAATTATAATTATTAGATTGTTTAAAATTATCTAGAATTTTAAAGCAAATTTGAGCTAAACATTTAATGGAAAACATTTTGTTCTGACAAAACTTCAAAAATGTATGTGACATATACAGTGTCAATCATAATGAATTTAACACATTGGGTATACATTTGGTGAATAAGGTTTAACTGAACCCTAAAAGTGCCATTTGCTTCTTTGTAGTCCAGAAAGAAACAAAAATGGTCATAGAATACCATCTTATGCCACATAAGTTTCTTTGTTGAGGATCTTTTGTCACAAACCCTTAAAGGTGAATTTTCAAAAGATTTAATAATTGCCTTAAAAACTGTACTTTGGTTGGGTATAATTCCTGTGTGGTTGCCATATTTTTAAACACTTTAGTTTTTGAGGAAAAAAATGAAACAAAATATGGGGGTCCTTGAACTCAAGTTCCTCTCGGTCGTTCGGCTGTTTCCATGACATTTTACAACTATGATGTAATAGTTGCCAAACACGCTTCGTTGCGTTCTGACCATTATGTTCCTTTCAGTGCTGGTGTTTTATGTAAATCTATCGGTGTTTTTTCGGATTACATACTTTGTGAGACTATTTTTTGTCTTGATATTGCTACTTTATGTTTGTTTTATGATAACATGGTTTACTGCATTGCTTATGGTTGTAAAAACGGTTTGGCATCGGGCAAAAGCTTCTTTTCATTTCCGTACAAGGAGAAGGAACCGGCAAGGTGGTGACAGTGGGTGCGGATGGTCAATAGGAAGAACTGGACTCCTTCACACCATGCAAAGCTTTGTCAAGATCACTTTGAACGCTCATGTTTTGTGTCGGATCCCACTGTTTTGGATTCCATGGGTTTTAAGTAGGATCACAGTTATGGATAAACAGTATATTTAATTGTAGGTTACACTCAAATATACTATTATAGGTTTAACTGCATCTTGATAAATACACACTCGTGACTTGGCTCCTCATCACCGAAGGGACCATTCAAGTCAACAAATTCATAGTATGATGCTTCCAAGACATCTATATTCAGGCAATTTCCATCAAAGCTTCTAGTCTGGGAAATGCACTCTTCATCTTTTAATCGATTTGACACCTTGTCATATGAGCGACAACAAACGCACTCTCTCCTGGTTGGCATCTGCTTGCATAAACCACACCTACACCTTGCACAAACATACGGAATGTGTCATATAAATTATACATTTATGGTAAATATTAAATTAACAATTCAGACTGCTACATCTAGTTTGATTTTATAGACAAAATTATGAGGTATAATTTAAATTCATTTTGTTACGAGTCATAAATACCCGGTACAATGAACGTGGATGGGCCGATTATTAGTTACCATAGTCAGTAAAGTATAAACAAATAAAACCCAGTCTGTGATACCAATAATTTATAAACACCAAACAGGTTTCAAGATGCTTAAAATTGCACGTGAAATAGTACAGACCATAATTGTTGTCATGACTTAGGCTTACCATTCTTCCACTGGAGGTATGACCAACTCGTAACCAGCCTGGGCATTATCAGTAACACTCACAGTTCTGCTACTCTCGCTCGTGGAACTGCCCTCATCACTAGAACTTGTCAGATCTGTGTCAAAAGTAACTGTTCTAGGTTCGTTCAGAGTAGGTTCAAATTGATATGGCGCTACTCGATACTGTTCAGAACACAAAGTCAAAACAGACTCCGCCTCTATTTCTCTGTTTGCACTGGCCATGTTTATTTACATTCAACGAGCTGGCATTGGCAGTTTGTTTGGCAACTATTACGTCACAGTGCTTTTCCTAGTGGCAAACGTTCAGATTGCCACTCGGAAAGGGCTCTTTTTGCACCAAGTTCTATGTTTCATTTATTAGCACATATTTTTTATAAAAAATGTGAACCTACAAAATTAATTAGTATGAGTAGTTCTTTTGACTGCAAAGTTTTCTTTTTTCTGTAAAATTCACCTTTAAGCCATTTCATTCCCATTGTACTTTGTACATGTGTTTTAAACAGTTAGAAGATCACCTAGTTTTCTATTTTGTGACTGGAAGAGAAAATATATTATTGAAAACTTTTACATTCACAGATACAAGTTTTCCTTGCAAAGATCAAGATTCTTTAGAAACTAAAGCTTCAGTCTTGCTTCTGTTCTTGATCCACATTACCAAGTTATATTCAAACTTGAATTAGATTGCTTTGTAATTTATGTATGTCAATAAACTTGGCATTAAGAAAGTTTATAGTTCACATTTTAACATTATTTGTTTTAGCTCCTTAATTTCAAAAGGAAATGTTTAAATGAATTCTAAAATTTCATCTGCATTACTCTTTATTTGCTACAAATTATGCTTTTCCTGATTTCAACTATCCTTATGTGATATTGTAAGTAAACTACACATTTATAGTGTAGTTGTAGCAGAGCAATAGAACAGGCCTGCTTAAGCATTAAATTTATTATTTTTTTCATTTATTGTTATATAAGTAACTAAAATGTAAAAATTAGAAACTTACTGAATTAAAATAATACATGAAAAATATTATATAAAAATTATTTTTGAGCAAGGTTTACACATGAGTTGCTTGTGAATTTAATTGATTTCAAATATCCATAACACCTGAGTCCTTTTATCTTGCTGAACTTGTTCAACATCAGACAGATTGTCAAACTTATCTAAATTGGGTTAATCTTTTCAGTATAGCTAAGTACTTATCTTGCTAACTGATTACATACTGACAAGTTTCATGGTTAAGATCTCTCAGATGAGACTAGTATGAAAATTTGTAATTAATAATAATAATAACAACATCTACAAATTATGATTAAATGAGAAGAATAGAATTTCCTTTCACAACTCTAGTAAACAACCTCATTTTCCTGTTACAGAACTGGCCTACAAGTTCCAGTACAACTTTTACCACTATCTTTAAAAATAGTTAAAATTATTGCATGTCTCCCAGTGATTCATTGTTGTCATGTAACAATTGTACATGAAGATAATGAGTTAAGTATATGAAAGCTGAAATAAAAATGGGTAATTAATATCTAGTGACCACTGTGAAATGCATATGAAAAATACCATGGGAGGCAAATGTTTCATAATTTCTGTTGTTGGTGACATTCCATGGTTACTTGAGGAAAGAAGCACATTATGCTCATATACTAATAATGTTACACTTTATGGCTGTTCATAGAAGAATGAGTAACCATGGTAGCCTTATTAGTTTTCTATCACTTTGTTTGATCTCGGGTACAAGTATAGTAAAAAGCAGTTACAGACAGAAAGCTTTAGTTATTCCTGTTGTTTCATACAAAGAGAATAATTTTCCAGTTTGTTGCAACATGATAATTTATTTCAAAATATAATTTCTTGATTCTTGTTATTATATGCATGATTATTCCCTGAAGTAAATGTTTTTATTTTTATACTCCAATTCATTGCTAATCCAAACATTCCCAAGACCTTTTTTTTCAACATTGTCTTTGCAGTTCTTGCTGTATTCCACTATTGTAATTTTCATTTCTTTTCAATGATTTGTAAGATTTCATATTTCATTCATAAATATATTTTCAGTATAAATTTTGCTTTTTCAGTGAATATACCTGTTTAATATGGTAAATAAAAAAGGTTTACTATGTTACATTAAAATAACATTGGAGCCTTACCATGTTGTTATAATTCATGTCACAAAGTCTGAAATGTTTTGTATGATGACCATGCATCTTGACAATAGGATCAGTTCCATGGCATGCCATTAGCCCTCAAAACCAAAGCCTGATTGCTTTTTATGCTATTTAGCAGGGATATTGGTGCCAAAAATATGAGAGATTTAGGTTACACATCCCTAAGTCAAATGGTGTTTTATTTGGCAGGACCCCAAAGATTTGACCTAAAATGGCTTCTGTATGAAACCACTGAAATAAAAATATGAGTAATTTGTATTTTTTAAGCTACAGTAAATGTTAAACAATTTTTGGAAAGATCTCTTTATGCTCTAGCCAAATTTATAGCATTTAACCTCAGAATCATTGCTCTTAAACATCACTTGTACTGTCAAGAGGACCACAGTAAGGTTGGACAATGAGGTGCACACTGTCCTTTGTTTGTACCAACTCTCAGTCTGGAGTCTTGATGGAATTAGGGAATATTCACTCTTTATATTGTGTGTGGCACAAAAGTTAGCTAATAGTCTTTTTCTTAAATATTCAGAGTTGTAGTACTCCAAACCTGCAAGTTACATTTGAAATTTGTTACTCTCAGTTTTGCATTAATGTAACATTAAAACCAATAACCTTAAACATTTTTGTCTTCTCTTAAGAAGTTTGAAAATATGTGAAATATTTTCTGGGATATACTTTGTACTCTGTGTGATATGTGACTCGGCTACATGCATAAGCAACCAACATACAATACCTTATGAAATGTATTGTACATTGTGGTATATGTACATTGCATGCATAATTTGTTCTAGCAAGTTGTGTACTTTATTACAGTATGTGGACTAGTATTCTTTGACAAGAAATTATGTGATGCTATCTATGGAAAGAATAGTCATATAAATTTAAGCAAAAAAAATATTTTCTTAAAAGTTCTGTTTAAAGTGTTTTCGAAATTTTTCCATTTTTGTATAATATACACATTGAGTAAAAATTTGACAGCTGTAAAATACGAATACTAAATTTTAATGTTGCATAAAGGTAGATCATCGTTGTGAAGTGGTTTGTTTTTAGTTTATTGCAGTCTTTATATATCTTCAACATAGTATAGGTCAGATACTTTATTGTGAGGAGTCAGATATGATTTTATTAGACTTCTAATGTGTTCCATTTTGCATGTCTAGGTTTACAACAGGCTCAAGTCAGAGCTGCTAGTAAGAAAGCTAGAGGTAGTGCCAGGAACCAGAGACCACCTCAGAAGGGAAAACACAGGGGATGGAAAAAACAAGATGGTACCTTTGTTAGAAAGGGCATGATATTGGTTCGTCAGTTAGGATTAAGATTTCATCCTGGGTTAAATGTAAGTATTGTAACTTACTGTATAAGGCTGCATTATAGACACATGGTTAAATATATTCAAAACAACCCCTATGATTTTCCACAAGAAAATGTGAAATATGATAAAGAATTGCAACATTGTCTTTCTTAAATTTGGAATTGTATACACTGCTGACCAAAATCTTAAGGCCAATGAACATAAAGAAAAATTATGCATTTTGGGTTGTTAGACTCAACCACTTATTTGAGTAGAGCTTTGAAAGATGAAAATAAGAAAAGGGGGAAAAAAAAATTAAGCATTTAATAGGGAAAATGTGAACAATATGAAATTAGCGTAAATACTAGTTGGTCAAAAGTTTAAGACCATACTGAAACGAAGCATTGATCGGTAAACACGTAACAAAATTTAGTCATTTGTGTTCAAGCATTAGCATTATCAACATCTCCCACTGACCTCTCCTGTGTTACATTGGGTAAAAACATGGCAAAGTCTAAAAAGTTGACAGAGTTTGAACGTGGCAGAATTGTCGAGCTGCTAAAGCAAGGTCTCTCTCAACGTGCCATCACTGACGAGATTGGATGTAGTAAAATTGTTGTTAGAAATTTCTTAAAAGACCCTGAGGGATACAGAACGACAATTTCAAGTGGTTGGCCCAAGAAAATTTCGCCATCGTTGAGCTTGAGGATTCAACGGGTTGCCTGGCAAGACATTAACCGATTGTCAAACCAGATTAAGGCCTTCATGGATGCAGAATGCAGCTCAAGAACAATAAGATGGCATCTACAAGAAAAAAGCTTTAAAAACCATAAATGTCTTCAAAGGCCACACCTCCTTCCACACCATGAAACAGCTTGGTTAAACTTTGCTGAGAAGCACCTAACATGGGACGTAGAAGAGCGGAAGAAGGTTTTGTTTTCTTATGGATGGTCAAGATGGCTTCCAATGTTACTGGCATGATAAGGATATCCCATTGGAGGCATTTTCTACCTGATACAGTGGAGGAGGTTCCATCATGATCTGGGGTGCTTTCTCCTTCCATGGAATAATGGAGCTTCAGGTTATACAGGGGCATCAAACAGCACCTGGCTACACTGGCATGTTGAATAGATCATCCTTATTGACTGAAACCCCTCGCTTGTGTGGAAATGACTGGATCTTTCAGCAGGACAATGCTGCAATCCAAAGGACTTTTTCATGGCAAATAATGCAATTCTTTTGGACCATCCAGCATGTTTGCCCAAACTGAACCCCATTGAAAATGTGTGGGGGTGAATGGCAAGGGAAGTCTATAGAAATGGACGTCAATTCCAAACAGTGCATGATCTTTGTAAAGCTATCTTCACCACGTGGAATTACATTCCAGCCAGCCTTCTGCAAACGCTTATATCGACCATGCCAAAGCGAATGTTTGAAGTTACTCACAATGACAGCTGTGCAACTCACTACTAAGACCTCTTGTTGGGCATTTCCTGCCCTGTTTAGGACTTCTTTTTGGTATAGTCTTAAACTTTTGACCAGCTAGTATTTTGGCTAATTTCATAGTGTTTATATTTTCCCTTTTCATCTTTCGAAGCTCTACTGAAATAAATGGTTGAGTCTAACAATGCAAAATGCACATTTTTTCTTTATGTTCATTGGCCTTAAGATTTTAGCCAGCATTGTATAATGAAAGAAGTAATATACAGACTAGTAAGGAATTTTTAAGTACTTTTATATAACATTTAATTTAACAGTATATCTTAGTTAGGCTATAAGAACCAAACTGAATAATCCCTTTCATATTCAAGAATTTTCAATACTCAAGTCTTTAGTCTAGGTAATTGATATGCTATTAGAAGTGAAACAAAAAAGGATTTTAAGATTTTTGTGATTTAGGCATGTGTTTCAATGCTTGATCTACTTGCAATTTTATTATCAGCTATGTCTCCAGGAATTAGGAATCTACTATATATTTAAGTACTGAAAGCTCTAAAGCTTAATGTTTAAATTTTATATGCATAGTTAAAATATATTGTGTGGAAAGTCTGAAGTTTTTGTTTTTCAGTGTAAATGATAAGAACTTAAGTGTAGATTATATAGTAACCTGGTCTAATGCATTGATGAAATGAATGTGTTTGTGCTACTGTACAAGACTACCTGTTTTCATACTCATAATGTTGGTAATATTATTTTACTTAGGTTGGGATAAGTCATGATCGCACCCTCTATGCTTTAGAAGAAGGTACAGTTATTGTGACCTGTGAGAAGCTTCGACCAAGATGGGATCATGAATGGGTTCAGAAGTTTTATGCAAATAGAAATACAGATGTGGTGTATAAGAAATTTTTTCATGTAATTACTGAACCCCAGGAAAAAAAATTCAAATTGGTTGATACTGTTTAACTTGAGTTTTAAATTAAACATTTTGTCAAATTTGTATTATAGGTAAAATAGTAAAGTTCATCCTGTTATTCAATAAAACTAAAATAATGTAGTTTGAATGGTCATGATCAATTCATACCATAACTCTTAAAATTGTATGTTATAAATTATACATGAACCTAGACATTACTTGCTTGTGCTTTGCAATCTTTTGCTAAAGTTTGTATCAAGTTAGGCATTACTTATACCTCTAGTAAAAGAATAGTTCAGTGCAGGGTATTGTTTTGGTTTTGATTGCTCAAAAGTTGCAAATGTCAGAAATAAAAAAATTGTAATTTACTTTGCTTGCTTGAATAGAAGTTTAAGAGTTAAATTTTCAGTAATTAACACCTGGTAGTATGGGGTTATAATAACCCCATGCTAGCATTCTAAATTATTAATTGTATTTAAACCTTTTTTTTATTTTTTCTTAAGTAAAATTCGAGGATGTAAAGTTTAAATTTGTAGTAGTATTGTTTCTTAAAGGTTTCAGCATATTTTCATTGTATAAAGTCACCAAGAAAACTGTGGGAATGTTTCTTATAATTTGAACAGAAGTTTGTCTAAAACTCTGTGGAACTGATTAATATAAAATTTTATAAGAACTTTGTTTTTAGAAGATATAGTAAATCTACCATTATTGTGTGCAACACTAAAGAAAAAATTAAAATATCTAAAATCTGGTATCATAAGTTCCTTTATAAACAATAATTTGTACTAGTGCAATAAAACACTCCACAAAGTGTAGTTTAACACTTTGTAATTTTATAAAAACATACAACAGCAACAGATTTCAGTGATTTAATAATCTATTGTACTGCTTAATTTGCTTTTCAATACCTTTGCATTGGGGGATGTAAATTATACAAAATTTATAGTTTTGACTTGAATAAGATAAATATTTTAGTCTTAGTACTGTTGGTCAAACATGAACACCTCTTTACTATAAAAATTTGAAAACTTCACAGCTTATTACTCCATCCCTCCTGTAAAGTAATATTGGACAAAATTTAAAATCTAAAGATAAAAAGCTTAGCCTTCTAGAATATTGGGTGTCAGTAAATCACATTTTGATTTTACACACAACTTTGATTCTGAAAAAATTATATTCCATCTTTGTTTGTGTATACTATATATATATAAAATTGATTTGGCTGCAACCATTTGATATCCATCTCAAATTTGAAGTACACTTGGATAATCTCTTAACAGAAATTATTTTCTTTCAGTACAACATATGAAGTATGACATACATCATTTACACTAAACTGTATCCTAAAATTTTAATTATATAAAAAATAATTGTAGTAACAACTTCCTGTATAGTGAAAATACTATAAGAAATGTATGCACAAAAGTTATAGTTAATACAAGTCTTCCTTGTGCTAAGTTGTTAAAAGTTCTCGCTGTTTGGCAACTTCAGATAATCTCTCTAATAGAAATTGTTTGTCTCTTCCTTCATCAACAAGTTGATCTTTTAAAACATTAGCCATATGCTTGTGAGCTGAAGTCTGGGCAGAATAATAATACAAAGCCAAGCTGGAAAACAAAATGGATTATATTAAAACTTTCTTAAACACATTTAATACCATTTATAAAGTTCTTAATAGGAGCAGAAATGGGCTGAAGAGATGTAACATTAGTCAAAACTAGAATTGTCAGTTGGTTATGTTACTATAGTTTAATGCAGTCTGACCTGTGCCACATATAAAATAAATGCTGTTTAAAGTTTAAAACTTCATTATATTTTGCTTGAATAATAAAAGATCAATTACTCAAAAAAACAACAAAAATGTTTGTTTCTACCATACGTTCATTTTTACACATATTTTTGCTCCATCTCACTATAATGTATATGTAGTATTTGTGTGTGTGTATATTGTAACCATAATTCTGTAAAAGTTAGAACCAAAACACAGTAAAATTGAAAAAAATTAAAATATGTTGCACTTAAAAAATAAAAAGATTTAAAAATGCACCATATTTTGTTTAATTTTTTAAAATTTTAATGTGTTTTGCTTTGGGCTTTTAAAAATTATGGTTATAAATAACACTCCTACGAAAAGTGGGGCCTAATAGGCCCCAGAGCAACTTGAAAGGTTATTAATATTAGGCTAATAATTTTGTATTTAAATGAAATTGCCATTTAAATCCATTAATGAATGGATTAACGAGATTCCCACTGTCCCTATCTACTATCTAGCGAAACCACAGCCAGGGAAACGGGCTTGGAGAAATCAGGACTAGAAACGTCTTTTCGTAGGAGTGTTAATCAGAGGCTGGGATTTGCTGTTTCTAACACAATCCTTCCTCATGATTTTATTTACTTATTTAACTTCATTTAAATATATCTATCTATCACTGTGGTGCCATGTATTGAATGGCACTAGAAATAAAAATCCATAAACAAATTTTCCCACTTTGGGCATTCGAGATTCAAAAAATTAGAAAAATAACTGTTATATGTGCAACAACTATTTCTTTAGAACCAAATATAATTTTGAATAAAAGTACTCTCTCACAACAAGAACATGACTTTCACTTGGATTGTATGTGAGCATTTGATTATATTTTTATTGATGTAATATTTAATTGAAGTTGTACAATATATATTAGGTCATCAAGAAATTAATGCTACATTTTTTAACACTTTCATAAACCAACCCCAAACAAATGTACATCATTTATAGTAGTTCCTAAATGTTATATTAGTGTAGCTTACGTAATGTTTAAAGTTTAGTACATTCTAATACCTTATAGTGATGACGGAACAACAAATTGGGCACGTAATGCTGTTTGAATACAAGAAGGAAAACAATGTCCCTGTAGCCACAAATAATATCTGACAAGTTTATGGAAATGTTTTGAACATTTCTAAGTGTCAATGATGGTTCAGCAAATTTTTTACAGGTTACTTTAAAAACTGTTGTAACAGGGGCTGACATGTTGAAATTGATGATCTGAAAACACTTGTTAAGTCTAACCCAAGGTAATACACTCATGAAATGGCCCTGAAAATGCATGTATTTTATGAAACAATACGTAAACATCTTAGGAGTATAGGAAAACACCATGAAGAAAGTGTTGGGTGCCTCACAAACTCTCAGATGATCATAGTTTTTCAACATGTGAATGTTGTTTCATCTCTTCTGGTGCATAATGCAAGTGAACGATTTTTGAAGAAAATTGTCACTGGTGATGAAAAATGGATTCTCTGTGCCAAAAATGATGGCTCAGCCTCAGACAAAAACTACTTCTAACCCTAAAACCTGAACTCCATCTACAAAAAGTGATAATTTATTTCAAACTCCTCAATCCACAGTGAATTATCAATGCAGAGATCTACAGTCAGCAATGGGAGCATTTAAATCAAGTCCTACACCAGAAATTCCTCATCAGATATGGTACCATCAGACTATCATTTTCATTTGCTGCAATACCATATAAATGGAAAAAAAACGTATGCAAATATGAAAGGTGTTAAAGAGGATATCAACATGTTTTTCTGTTCCAAAGCCAAGTGATTCCTTTAATCATGGTATTAATGCATCCTGATTGTAAGATGGAAAAGCATCATCAATAAGAATGAAGACTATTTCATTTAATAAATGTTTTGTTTTGATATATATATTGTTTGGCTTTTTTCATATAAACAAAGTGACATTAATTTTTTGACGACCTAATAGAATTTGGCAACATTAATAATTTTCAGGAGTACCTATGACACTAAAAATAAAACTTCAAACGTACCACAAGATAATGAAACAAGGTACAGCAAATCCAGCACTTGTAAGGAAGTCTAAAATGCTCTGTAAGGTAGTTGGCCTAGTATGAATCATTTCTTTAACTGGTAACCACATGATTGAGTAGATGCGGAATGGACCACAACCAAAAGATGGTGAAACCCTTCACATACACAAAAATTATTATATTTACAAACTATATATAAATTTAAGTTTTTATAACATGTGGAATACTAAAATAATAAACAGTAGAAAAATGGGATTTATTTAATTAAAATATTAGATTTACCTAATCTAATATTTAGTATTAAATTACTTCTCCAACCTTTTACCCATATGAATGATGGGAGATGCAAAGAGAATACATTTTGACTTTCTTAAATTCTAATTTAATGTTCTGTTTGAAGTATAAACTGCTTTAACGTAATATTTTTGTGATTATGCTTTCTATCTGTAGTGCCACATGAAAACAAATTGATTAAGAAAATTTGCCTAATGTATAATTTCAGGATGCAGTGACTTTTAGAACAAAAATTATTTTTCAAACTATTATATATTTAAAAACAGCTGGTATAAGTATAGAAAGCACTAGTAGAGCAGTGAACAACGTTTCGACCTTCTTTGTTGTTCGCTTCTCTACTAGTGCTTTTCTACCCATACTACCTGTTTTTAAATATATACTTCTCTACAAGTGGATTTCTCATCATTGCAGATTTTCAAACATATAATAAGTTACGTGTATGACAAACTACTGTCTATTTAAGGCTTCTTGGTACAATGATTAACTAGTTCAGTTCGTCCTGGATGGAATAAAGATAAGTTGAAGCAACTTTGAAACTTACTCAGCAATAGAATATCCTAAAGGAATGATGCATAAGACAAATGATAACATCAAGACAATCATAAAGAAAGTGTTGGAGCGGGAAGCTCTGTATGGAATCTGAGAAGGAATGCAGTTCACCATCACAGTAAACTTAAAAACAAAAAATCAGTGTATTAAAAACTTTTAGCAAGTTTTTTTTATATTCAAATGTTACTACCAATGTGTATTAAGAGCACTTAAGGTAAGGTAATTCTTTTAACTAAAAACAAATTACCAATTTACATTACATCCTATATTTTACAGCTAATCTACTGCTGTCTTCAGGATGTTCCAAAGAACTGTATTTAGTACTTGTGGCTCAATTTCAATCCCTGGTTTTTCTGTCAGAAAGCTAAGAGTGATGTCTCTACATCTTGGCTTTCACTTAATTGGGACTTCAATCAACTAACCTTTCAAATGTTTTTAAGAGTGGTATCCATGTTTTTATGGCTTCAACAGTAGTTTAATTATTGTGTTATCATTTAGGTGGATGTAAAAAGCTTCCTTTATATATATTTTTTCTAATGTAGTTTATTACTTTAGTAATATTATCTATTGTATGGTCTTCCTTGAATCAATTGGGTGTTGCTAATAGATCAGTCTTGCATGTCTATTTATGATTTTCCAGTGCATTAGAGTCTATACTCGCAAAAGGATGTTAAATATTTTTTTGTTTTACATTGGGTTTTTGGCTCATATTATCCATAACCATACTATATTGTTGCTTTTGAAAAATGTTTTGATTTTATGCTACTTACAGACTATGACAATAAACATATTTTAGTATTCCATAAAGTATCATCACTAATACCTCCAAGCTTATTTATCAACTGGGCTAAAAAGGTTAACTCACTAGCTTCTGTTTCTTTTATTAAAATGCAATGACTTACTTGCACAAACTTCTGATCTTGTATCTGAAACCTAGCTTTGCTATGGTCAGATTTTGTTCTTTGGCACTATTTCTTATGCATAGAATGGGTGCAAAATGTTGTTCTTGGGGAGTAACTTGGTAATCCTTGGTTTAAAATGTTTTATTTGCTATTGTAAACACCTTTCCTATTTATATTTTAAGTAATTGATATATACTAAATTTTCTGAAGGACATGACCTTGATTAACCTGAATTGCCATAGGGTAGGTTCACAACATCATAATTTCTGAATTATTCACTTGACTTCTACACTATCTTCTATATGTTACATTTTAGGGTTCTAAAAATTTAACCACTTTTGACGATGATAGTTATAGAAATATTCTTTAAATCACTGACTTTGAAAAGTTACATTGATTCATAGAAATACTATTCTGCACATTATACAGCAGCAACAGGAGGCCCAAGAGAGATTCTGAGGAAAGCCCATCCTAATAGAGAAATATCTGTCAATTTTTAGTAGTATCACTTTCCCAATTCTAAATGAGTTTGCATTGATTTTTGGAATGACAGTTAATCATTGTGCTGTTAAACTAATTAACATACATGATATGAGTGCTGTGTTTTTGCTACACACCATAATCTAATTTCTGATCATTTGATTAATTCCATTCATAGGTTAGTTAATCAGATTTTGGTAATATAACATGACTTTAATATTACAAGAAACTGTAAAATTACAAAATGATTTAATTCTTCCCTAAATAGAATTGGTTTTATTGTTCAGGAGCAACCTACAATAAATACTTTAAAAATAGCTAAAGTAAAAATGTATTTACTTAAGGTGTTTTAGATTCACTTTCAGTAATTATTAATTATTAATTATCCCAAAATACAACCCAGGAAATAATTTGCTGTCTACATTTTTACAAAAATCACAATTTACTATAATTGTTCTCTTTTCAAACCACTTTAAATTTTTCAAGTATTGAAACAGAAGTATAAAGGTTAAAATCATAAACATATCTGCAGCAGAACAAATACTTAATAAAATTAATGTGACTTAATAAAAATAAAACTTTTAACAGAGAACTAACCTGTTTGATATAGAACAAAATGAAGTGCTTAATTACAGTGATAGCTGGAAGCAGTGGACTATAGAAAGTACCAAGCCTAGAGGCATAAAAAATGCAAGCAAATTAACATAACTACATACCAATACAAAAATAATGTTTGATGATAACACATCACAAGAAAATGACAAAGTATCAACAAAACAACTACATTTTTAGACAAAATAACATTATACTATTTGTTTCTGTTTAAAGTGGAAAGCTACACAATGGGCTATCTGTGTCATAATCACTATAGGTAGCAAAACCCCACTTTTTAAGTTTACAAGTTCTGAAGCTTACTGCTGAGCCAATGGTACAACTCTCCACTAACAGAGCTTTAAAAGTTTTTCAACTTTATTAACTATGTGACTACCATATCTCTTATTTAATGAAATGAAATAATGTAATTTGTCATAATTTTGTTCAATTTATATTTAAGGTCACATAAATATTTGACAACAACAACTAACAATTTTTTTTTTATATGGCTATATGTTCATGAAGAAAATTATAGAACTTGTTATATAAACTGAAATAATTTATGAAACATCACAGGTCTTACACATTCTTGTGATTTCAAAATATTTGGACAATGATTTATAAAATATTTATAAATATTAATATTTATAACTATTTTTAAACATCAACTTCAGCTGACAAAATAATGTTAAAACTATGGAAACAGTTACAAGTATAGCCATAAATACAACAGCATAAAAAAAATGTGATAAAACTATACACAGACAACTACTGTAGCTTTAAGATTTGGAAATACAGTTAACATCAGCAAATTGCATGACAGTATATAGGATGTGCCTACACAAATAACCATTAAAACTTCAGAACACACAAGTTCGACCAATAAAGACAAAGATATATTAAAAGAAGAGTCCAGTCATTATGAGTTGAGTATTTGAGATAAAGGTATGATAGCCTCATGATACAGAAGTTGGATCAATATCAGTGAAATGTTGAAGAGTAGACTAGGCATGTACACACTGACAAATTAACTAAAGCACCCACATATAGGTGTTCAATAAATGTCAGCAAGCATGTGTTAATGATTAAATCCAAACACAAATACCATTAACTACTACATAATCAATATCAGCATAGTTCTTCACAATAAACATGCACATTTTTTTTTCTTCAGGATTAGGAAATTTGTTCAGTAGAAGTTGTATTTCTGAGTCTGATATGCACAAACAGATAACAAGGGTAATATTAGTAATTTTTGGATGACAGTTCAGTCAATACCAGCAGTGTGACTGCATACACAGAGACAAATACAGTTGAAACATCTTCAGGATATAAAAGTTCAACTAAATATCAAAACATTTAATGGTATGTGGTACATAACATACACAGATAAGCATAGTTATGACACTTTTAGGATATTAAAACTGAATCAATAGCACATGAGCTTGAGAACATACTATGTACATGGTATATCACACAAAAAAAATGTAGTTCATAAAACATTAGTAAACAGAATTTCAATCAGATGAATGTTTGAGACTGCACAGCTAACACATCTTCAAGGTATAGAAGTTTAATCAGAACAGAACATTAATTAGAGTAGAATATAAAAATACAAAAATTTCTACACAAGTTAAGTATGCATTCACACACATAGCTTCAAAATAAATTTCAGTAAAAACAGAATAATGTTTTAGAGAGTAGCTTATGTACACAAACAAATCTTCAGGACAATCAATATCAGTAGTACCTTATACTACAGCTTCAGAGTAAAGAAGTTCTAACACTTCCAGTCAAAGAAACAGTTAATATGCTTTAAGGGTACAGAAGCTTAATAAAAGCCAGCAAAGTACTTGAGAACATCACACACAGAAACACAACTAGTCCACCTTTAAGATACTAGAAATCTGATCCAGTGGCACAAGAATAGATAAGACAAATGGGGAAAGAAACTGTTCTAGGGTTCAGAGACACAGGAACTCAAAGTATGTACCAAATGCTAGGCAAGTTTCACATAAAAATAAATGATAAAGAACATTAAAATAACATTTATATGCAAAAACGGCTCGTTTGGGTTGAGAAAATATTTTACATAGAAGAGCGAACAACATTTCGACCTTCTTCGGTCATCGTCAGGTTCACAAAGAAAGAGGTAACTGACCGGAAGCTGACCACATGTTTGAAAGGGGTTGTGTAACTGAGTGTTGGAATATAGAGGGCAGTGTTAGATGTTTGAATGTATAATTTCATTTATTTTATTATATTAATATAGGTATAAAGGCGTTCCTTTATATTGGTTTATTTTGGGTTTAAGTTGTTGTATAAGTAAGGCTTCTTTAATTTTGCGTTTGTTTATGTTTGTTTCTTTATTTAGTATTTGAGTGTTTTCTATGGTTATGTTGTGTTTATTTGACTTATTATTTGACTTGTGTTTATTTTGCATATAAATTTCTCAACAAGTGGGTTTCTCGACATCACTGATTATTAAAATAACATTGTAAATTCTGTGTTAAGATTGAAGATGCTACAAAAAAACAACACAAAAATGAGTAGTATTTACTTCTGGGTGGCCAAAGGATATCTGTTCTGCCTTCAAAGAAAGCAAGCTGCAAGCATCAACATCTAGTTAAAGCTATCATTGTTTAGAAGGACTTTTAGGAGTGAGTGAACTTGTAAAATATTTGTTAATATGTAATCTTTCATGACATCATTAGAAGAAAACAGTTTGAACGTATGCCATAAGAGATGGTTTAGTGGGGAGGAGCAAAGGAAAATCTTATACCAAGACCTTTTCACATACTTCTCTACTACTTGTTCAATTAAAATAAAAGGTGTTTGAATACATGGTATAAACAAATGCAGGTTATACAGCTAAGGTATATAGAAGTTCAATCAACACTAGCAGTGGTGAGAGTGGACTATGCAGATACATCTTTAAGGCTTCAAGATACACAATTCATATTAATATCAACAAACTTCTTGAGAAAACACCAGTACTTAAATACAAATACTATAGCTTCAGCATAGTAGAGCACACAAGTTTTGTTGAGTTAATGCTAGGTACACACATAAACAAACATAAATTTAGATTGATACAAAATTCTGATCAATGCCAGCATTGTGTTTGGTGGTATACAATGTATATATACACACAAATCAAATTAATACATCTTGTTAGAAGCACATGTTTGGTTGGCACCTGCAGTGTTATAGATTAAACTATATATATACACAAATAAGGGTAAATGTAATTACTGCAAATTTAAGATAAAGAAATTTGGTGGAATATTTTAAGTATACACATGTAAAGTTGGTTAGGGTTCAGAATAAGGAACTTCGATGGATTATTTTACAGTAGAATTTATACATACAGAAAAATATAGATATTGCAACTTTAGAATACTGAAGATAAATCTACGTCATTTACTTGAGAATACATATGTTATTACACTTTTAGGATAATAATACTTTTTACTACCAGCAAAGTGTCTGAGAGTACACTAGATCCAAGACATTAGACGTAACATCAAACTCCTGCCTGCCAATTTTGTTAGCACAGGTGCAATGAGTGACAATTAACCTGAAATATAAAAATACATGGTATCAATTATATATGTTTGTGCTATTTAATATATAAAATTCCTAATTCATGCATCTGAAACTGAAAAACTTTGCTTTTATATATAATACAATTAAACTATAAATTTACTCTCTGGCATTTATAGTCCATTATATGAAATGTACAATACTGTAGATCCAAGATGTGAAAAAAATGAACATACATCTTTAATAAATATTTGAACTACAGAATTTTAAAAGATATGCATACATCAACAGAGTCGTTTTACACAAAATTGCTTCATGCATGAGAGTTACATCAACAATGTTTTGTACAATTTTGTCAGATGTTTAAATTTTACAGTTTTGGGAGATAATTTTGAAATATTATTATGTCTTTTAACCAGATTCTGAAAGCTTGTTTTAGAAGAAATTAATCAAATGATTAAGCTAGCTAACAACTATTAGTAATGTAGTTAGTGCCAAAATAGTGTTAAACAAAGCATTGATACCTTCCATGAAAGATGCATCACAATTCTTGCATCTAACGTTTTATAAAATTCCTCAATTTTTTGTATATGTATAATAATATATGTAACAGCATTTTGTTTTTCTAATTTTAAACTTAAAATCTAATCAATTTCAATATAAAGTGTAAAAACTTTATATAATATTCATTCATATATTTAATATCAAATAAGAGTGAGTATTATTATTTTAACATATTAGTTCATTTTTCACAAGAAAAGATCATACAATGAATAACACTATGTAACATAAATTTTGTTCTTGGATACTATGTGTTATTTCTTAATTGCTTATGTTGTAAAAGTACAGAAAATGGCCATTATTCTCTTCAAACTTTGCTTATGTGACCTGGATAATGAAATTTAGAAATTAACCTATTTTCTATGTAAATATGGGCAAATTTGCACATTTTCATTTACATAAGATCTTAATAAAACAACAAATGAATGAAGATTTATATGTATTTATACTAAAGTTATACCAAAATGAACAAAAGTGTTTAGAAGTGAGTAGTTTTTGAGATTTGCGACTGTAATGTAAATCACTTTCACGTATCAGTCCCCAAATACAGTCTCCTATCATGTTTTTCTTATATGCTCCTAGGTCACAAAAGTAAAGTTTGAAGAGAAAAATAGGTCTTTTCCATTTACTTCAGGCATAAGCAACTGGGAAATAACACTTTATGCCCAGGAACAAGAAAAAGTAAAAATTTTGTTACATTGTGTAATCAACAATAAAATCCAACCTCTAGTCTCCTTCTGATCTACCCCATGTCTTCCAAACTTAGCTTGTACACGTGTTTACACAATTACATCAATGCTCTTTATTATATTTGCTAAAATTATTTTAACTATTTTTTTAAAAATTTCATTTTACAGTAAAAATGACTAAAAAAATAAAATGCTGTTTCTAGTCTGAATTATATAACAAACAAAAATCTCCAACCACATGGCTTCCTTACTGGTTTTTTGTTAGTCTACATTCAAGAACATCAATTTGATGGATTAAATTCAAAGTAGAAATGAATTATTTTACCCACTCCTGTGAGTTTGATGAAATTAAGTTTTAGGAAGAAAAAAAAGGAATTTAACACCAGGATATATTACTTAATATTTTTTTTGGTGTAAGTATTTTTCTTTAAAAATTTATTTTGATATTCAAACTTTCACAGCAATCCTTTTTAAAATTTTTACTAAAGTGAAGAGTCAATAACTATTTCTTTACAATAAATCTAGTGCAATTTTATTGAAATAATTTTAATTTGTACAAATGTTCATATTTATAACAATTTTCATTACCTATACAATTAATTTTACTTACAACAAATAATTCTACTAATTATTAGCTATTGTAAACAAATTGCTTTCTAAATCACAGTAACTTAAAAGCTGTTTGATTATAAATACAGTATAGAAATATTTTCAGTGATGAAGAGACCTGTAACTGGACTGAAAAGTTATGAAATCAGTTACCTAACTTCATCAATATAAAAAAATCATTAACATTTTTAACCATTTAAAAAATGTTACTGTTGTCTGCTGGATAGTTTGAATATTTTATTCAAATACCAGTTGAATATTTTTATGATAATTAGCTTAAGTGTTAGGAAAAAAACAAAATTTGACTTAAGAATCTTACTTCCGAGCCAGTTCCACTACAAATGTCTTGAATACTGTAACAAGGAAGTCCATTAGGACTAGTTTGTATAACTGTTGACCAATGTATGTTTCCCAACACTGAAAGAAATTACTGAAATAAATAAAACTTCAAACTCTATTTTCATACAAAATATCATACTAAATAATTCTGTTTGTAGATGAATATTAACATTTTAGGGTGAAATGAAAGTTGAAGAAAATATATATTTACATATACAGTTACTGTGTTTATTCTTCTGGTTGTATCAATAATTAAACCTATTGAGCTCTTCTTTCTCTCTGTCTCCTTCACTTTTGTGGAAACACCTTATCAATGAGATCAGTGTCAGCAATGTAAAAACGATACATCACTAACTAGACAGGAATCAATCTAGGTCCAATCTCTCACCTACTATGGGTGATTTCAGAAGAACAAAAAATAAGAGGAGGAGAAGAAATGGTGGTCCTGCTTTGCACAACAAGCACTAAGCCAAAAGGCTTGATCAAGATTAAGATACACTCACCAAACAACAACATCCTGCATAAGTAAATGCTGCAAGTGTTAGGACAGCAGCTGACTAAGGTATTTCTTATGTAGCATTTGAAAAAAAAAATTTCCATGTGATATAATAAAAAAGAAATACTGATCTGTGGCATACGAGAACTAGCAATCTATCAAATTGTCAGAGAGACTTACAGCACACAAAGAAACAGAGAAAAGCCACATAAAGAATTAGCTTGTACAGGAGCAATGAAAAACTGAAGTTTTTAATTAGTATAAAAAGCCTGATCACTTTATAAGAAGAATCAAAATTACCCCACACAAACAGATGAGTTGGAAAACATGGGTGATAAGATTTCACTATGATTTTTTAAAGAAACAGTAAAAAATGTTTACATTTGTTGTAGATTTAAATTACACATTTTTTATGTTTTCCTACATTCTTTTTTTATAACTTTCCTATAGTTTTTATTTAATCAACTCGCATACTTTCATTATGCTTAAAAGTCACCAGTATACCATAAAAATAACTTTTACTAATATTATACTTAAATTACTTTTTTTAAAACTGTTATACCAAAAGGTTTCATTTCATATGTGTAGTGAATTCTAAACCTTTATACATCTTTTTAGATTTCTTCTAACTGATTTTTGCCCATTCAAATAGTTACTCAAACCAATGTGGTTTAATACAAACAACAAAAATGGCCTTATAAGCAAAATTAAATGTGATACAATCAGGTGCAAGGTAAGTTAACTATGCAGACCTCATTTCACAAAAACGTTATCTTCCTATCATATATTAATATCACAAAATGACAAAGCATGATTTAGAAAAAAAACATTATAACTGTTGCAGAAACTGTTAACAAAGCCCTTCTTTTACATCAACATATGACCAAGCTAATCTTTTATCACTATGTTCTAATTTCTACATAAATTTCTGCTGAACCAGGAGCCTTAGTAGCATTTATTGTTAAAAATAATGAAAAAAAAGAGCTTCCATGATGTGTTTAGATCAGTAACTGCTACCTAATAAAAACTGAAAGATAGGGTATTACATCACATCAATGACAACTAAGGTTGAGAACAATGATTGCCTAAAAATTGATTAAAATACACTTGCAAATTATAAGAACAAATTAGTGATGTTCTACTCAAAACTATTATAACTTTTGTCCTAGGTGGCAAAGAGTGCTATACTCTATGCTTGAATAAAATTTAGTAAATTCTTAAACACTTAATAATGTTATTGGAACCATACTTAAATTGGCTTCAAATTGAAATTTGTGCTTTTCTTAAAAGCTTTATGCATAAAAATTAAACAAATAAAACTTTATTGCATAGATTCAACTCTGGAGCATTCTATTTTTTATTATCTGGAGAAATTACTGTACATTTATTTTTTATACTTTTTCTTATTCAATTGTGTAATTTTTCTCTTGAGCATACTGCACCCATCAGGGTGTAAAAGAGTTAAATGTCTACTCTGTAGAAAAAAACTCTGTTCAAATAAAAGAGTTGATTTCTCAGAAATCGAGCTTTAGTGTTTCAAAATAAAGATGGTGAGAATGTTTCCATCTTGTTCATTGATATAAGCAACATAGTAACTAAAATTATGTGTTTAATTATATGAAATTATACACCATAAAACTTCTGATGAAGAACTGATTGTGTACAAACAATAAATAATTAAATTAAAAGAAAATTGAATGAGTCACAAACTAAGATTCACTAAATGGGGCAATACAAATTAACTGTCCATCGAAAGTGCCAGAAGTAAATGTGACTACAGAAGGTGTTTCTTAAGTCAATTAAGGAACTGAGGCTAAGTGTAGTTTGTAATTTGAAAAACACAAACTAGATAAAGGGCAATGAAAGACTGTGATAAGATTCATGAAAATCTCATTTAAGTTTATTCTTGATAAAACCACACAAACATAATGAATTATACCCAAAATTAAACATTCTGAAAGTAGTCCTTGATTGGTAATCATTTTCTTGAACTTATGAAAGTGGTTTTAAATTTTTTTTAAAAAGGTAATTTTAAAATTATATTTTTTATAATAATTAAAACTATCTTTACAAACAAAAAGGTTAAATTTTAATTATACTCTTCATTAAAGTTAGCCATTCCTGATATTAAGGACATATAAATGAACATTTTTGTCTTGTGGTTAACATACAGTGACAAAATTAAAAATAGGTTCACTAATGAGTTGCCATTAAAAAAAACTTGAAACTATTTTTAGTTTCTAAAACATCATTCTTTGGATTTCATTGTGATAAATACTTCTGAAAGATAATTAAAACTTGATTAATCAAAGACATACGGACCTTTATATCTAAGTATATATACATAATTTAGCTGTACTTAATTGGAAGAAATGACAAGAAAGTGGAAAAAACAACATTTTAAGCAGAGATGAAATAAATACCATCTTATGTGGAAATGTATATAATTTTTCTTTCATACATGTAATCTATATTCATGTATGAATTAATTCTATTGTAAAATACAAAAAAAACCTAAGTTTTCTGTTCAGCAAGAGCACATTTCTTTTCATTTTTAAAGGTTAACTCACATCTGCAAACATTTTATCAATTCATACCATTGGCTTTCTACAGCCTAAGCTGTTTATTCCTTGTTTACATGAATCTAAACTGACTCCAGGACAGCTGATTTGGTGATGGAAGGAATAAATCAAAATTCCAATTGAAGCCAACCTGAGAAAAACTGTTCTGTAAAAAATAATAATAAAATAAATACTGAAATTTTAACACAATTCCAATAACATTTATGCACATATATCAAAGAACTACCTTTTGTTACAGAATGAGTCAGTCTTGAAGAATTATTCATTAGATATCAGAAATTAAATGTTTAAAAGAAAATTGATTATATTTAACCAGCAAATGGTTATCAAATAAATACAACATGCATCATGTGTAATTCAGTTTTTGACATGATAATTTCTGCTAATAATACAATTGAACAATTCAGACAAGTATATATAACTTAATTCTAAATAAAAGAGAACATAGTTACACACTGACAATAGCTGTGCTCTAAACATTACTTTGAGGAAAATATTTTGCTTTGCAGAATCATGAATTATCACCAAAGATATAAATCATTACAAACTAAGTGATCACACTGTATGCTCAAAATGCAATACCAACTATGACTCTTTTAACATACGTAAAACAAATTATAATATATGTTAGTATTATACATATATTATAATTTTTACAAATCATTCATAAATGCATTATAATACCTCAGAAGAATCATAAAATTTACAAACACACTCATACTTACTTAACCAAAAGTTTTTGATGCAGACTAATATATCAATACATCATCACTATTCAAATGTCTAAATGGTTTGAAAAAGCAGCTTTCTTGTATTTGTACTATATGAGGGTAAGGTTGAAGATTTGGTGTACCTGATTTTGAGAAAGCTTTTGACATGGTGTCACATAAGAGACTTGTAAAAAAGAATTCTCTCTCTAATTGTGTGAGATAAGTTAGCTAAATGGATAGAAGAGTGGCTGGATGGAAGAAAGCAGAGGGTTGTTATAAATGAAGTTCAGTCAAACAGGATTAATGTCACAAGTTGGATAACTGAGGGCTCAATCTTAGATCATTTACTGTTTTTGATTTATATTAATGATATAGATGAAAGAATGGTCCATAAGTTAATTAAATTTGCTGATGATATTAAGGTCTTGGGTACCACTGCTCCTTAACAAAAGGATTTAGATCATTTAGTGAGTTGGGCAAATAAATGATAGATGGGTATATTTATAATGAATGCAAAATAATGCATGTAGGTTATCATAATTTGAATGGAAATAACCTTAACAGTAACATGAAAGAAAGGGATATTGGTGTAATGGTTTGTTAGTCTCTTAAGCCATCCAAATAGTGTGATGTTGCTAGTGACAGGACAAATAGGATTTTAGGTTGTATCTACAGAAATATTGAATACAAGACTAAAGACACACTGGTTATGCCATATTTGGAGTGTTGTTGTGTTCAGACTTGGGCTCTTTACCTTATGAAAAAAAGACATTAAACTGTTAGAAAAGGTTCAGAGGAGTGTTACTAGAATGTTGGCTGTGATAGAGGGGGTTATCACATGAGGTGAGATGAATATCTCTAAAATTGTTTTCTCTTACAAAGAGAAGAGTTAGAATGGTTCTGACTGAGGTATTTAGAATTATAGAGGGAATTAATAGCTTTAATGCATCATCTTTTTCATACTTAATGGGGGGAACAGTGGGACTACAGCAGAACTATAAGACACAAATAAAATTTTGATAAGGTAGTTGTCATCTTCTGACAAGATAGTTTCATTTTTATAACAGGATGGTTGGTCTCTGGAATAGGTTGACATTGGATGCTGTGGAGGCAATAAATTTAAGTGAGTGTATAAAAAAGCTTGATAATAATATGAATAATAAAAATTGGCTCTATGAGTTTTTAAACTTATTTGCTTAACAGTTTTGCTTTAGTTTAGAGGATAGGACAGTCACAATATACCAATTGGTCCTTTGCTGTTCCCAAACATTATGTTATTTTTCATCCCCCAAACCCCTAAATTCAGGCAGATCAGACCCCATCACCTTAAGTTTCAAAACTTAAAAAATAAACAACTAAACTTTCTTGAATCATCAGCCAAGAGGTGGGCTTAACCTGCCCTTATCCCTGTAACACTTGCCTGTAAAGACAAACCAGCAACATTGTGAAACTAACTTCTGAAAATACAGAAATAACACAAAAGAGTGTAAAGTAAGCATAATAAAACAATTTAACAATGATAAACTATTTTCTTTGGGAAAAAGAGAATAAATAAAAAAAATGCATTGTAAGAAATCATTTAACATATACAAATACATATTCTTTAAATACAAACACAAGACCCTTTAAAACACTATCACCACACACAGGTTAATTCACTTGCTTCAGTTAGCATCAAAGAAAAGTAAACTTTAGGCAAATTCAAAGAACTTATTCTATTTAGATTTGCAGTAAACATGGCTATCCTAAACTGTGCAATGATTGAGCAACTACCATTTGATAACCTGCAGATCTCATTTAAAGTAAAACTCTGCTCAATATCTTTCTGTTACTGATCTTACAATTCATCTATATCCTGACTACTGATGATCAAAAAGTAATCACAAAATAAAGTCTATAAATTTAATATGAAACATCACCTAACAGCTCAGATCACAACATCCTTTCAGTCTTTGGTTTCTCAACTGAATGAGTGTCTAGCTGCTGGTCAAGCAGTTAACACCAATAATAATATTATTAATGACATGACCAATCATTAGAGTTATTTTGCAACATGTATGATAAGCCAGATGAAGAAGTGCCTGAAAAAGCACTTTCAGTAACATCTTCCTTCTGTAACTGAGCTGAGCTGACATGCTTTGAAACAGTATTTTCATGTTCCTCCAACACTTTAGACTCAATCTCTAATTCCTGGTCAAACCAGAAAAAAAAAAAAGTTTCATTTCAGTAACATACCATTACTTAAGTATGCCATATGACTACCAACATGTCAGAATACTAAACATGGATTTGTCCAGTCAGAAATACATTGCTTCTTTGCTTCTGGTGCTTTTCAAAGATATATCCCATTTCCAAGCTGGTCTTCTATTTCTTGATTGTTTTGTTGCAACATTTCTTCTGCTGTATGACAACCTTCCCTAGTAGTGCTGGTGCTCAAACTCTTGTCCATCAGCTGGTTCCAAACCTTAGCCACTTCCCGTATGCTCACAGACACATATGCACGTATTCACTTAAAGCAGTATTTTCCAAACAAATATTACCATATTTGATGAAAACCCAATTAATCTTTGCCACACTGTATGTTATACCATCATGATGTATGATATGTGCTCACTCCTGTCAGTCTGTCCAGGTAAAAGAAAGTTTACAAGCATTAAATTTATAGTTTATATTACTCACTCTGTCAGTCCATCAGATTGAGGTTGATATGATGAGGTGAGTGTCTTTACCAAACTCAGAAATTTATTCCACTTAGGAAACATCTGGCTACTGATACCACCTCTCTGACCTACATGAATTTCTTCAAGTGTATTGAATCATGTTATTCAATACATCAGCCATGAACTGCATCAATGTATGGATCAACATATAAATCTTAGGCCATTTAGTGAAACTAATCAGTAATGACTAGCATATAGCAACTACCCCATTCTGTCTCTGATGGAGGACCAGTGATGTCTATAGATAAAGAACCAATAAATTTCTGCTGGAATTTATATTGTAAGGCCAGTTTCCCCTGTGGCCAGCACACACCTTATAATGCCAACACCAGAATTCAAGATCTCAATTCATATTCAGCCAGCAGAACCACCATCACACAATAGCACAAGTCTATGTGATGTCTTGATGACATTCAGTCCTTGCATTATGGAAATTCTGAAGAATGTGCTGCCTCATAGCTAATGGGGACCCTTAGCTGTATTAAAGACTAAGAATAACATTTAAGTTGTTGATAATAGTGGTAGAACATGTCATTGAAAACCTTTAATTACTCATACGTGTACCACAGACTATGTGAAGTCTCATGTTTATCAACAATTCACCTCGCTGCACACCAAGGAGTATCAATTCTAGTTCTGGGTTCTGCAGTTACTTTTTCCAGAGATCTTTCTGAGTTAGTCTTGGTACTCAGTCACTTGTGGAACTTTCTATAGCATAGCTCTGATTCAATAAGGCATCAAAGATGAAATGGTTTATTACACCAAAACATGACCCAGGATATTTTAATTAACAAACAGGGCCTGAATATACAGCAAGATGGTTTATCTGTGTTTGCACATTGTGTGCCCACCATATAGCCACTTCACCACAGATTGTTTCTTGTGATCAGTCTGCAGTCATGACTACAAATCTCATCATCACAAAAACCATCTCCTTTGAAGTAACAATATATCTAAAGACCAACTGGTGCCTCATCACCTGCTCCTGAATAAACTTGAAATGTCTTAAGAAATGGTCCAGGTCCTCCTTGAACACACCATTAAACACTGAGAAAAAATCTGCTTTACCTCCATCAGCTTTAACCCTAATTTTAGTATAAGCCTCTCCTCCATGAACCACACTAGTCTGAACCCTTCTCTATGTTAGGGGTGTGACAGAACGTGTTAGTGCTGTAATTTTTATACTTGGACAAATGTTAGATCCTAACCTTGAAGTCACAGAACAGCATGTTACTAGTGATAGGTTGCTCATCAGCTCTGCACAATCCCTGGTTTTTCCATGATTGCTTGGCAGTATACCTTCCATCACAGTGAAGCTCACCACTGCCCCACAGCCCACCACTGGTCTGTGCCCATTATCTCAACTGCTAGTGAAAAAGCTTCTGCTGATGATTATCATCTACCATTACTCCCTCCAACCACTCTGTGCCGTGTTTTGTACTAATCAAACTCAGATTTGTACAACTTTGGCTAGTCGATAGAGACTTCTCTATTCAATATCAAGCTTGTCAGGTCATGCACAATCATATAAGATTGGAGGGTATAAAAACTATGCTTTGCCTTATATACGTGTGTGTACACACACACACTATAATGAATATATATAACACACACACACACACTATAATGAATATATATATATAACACACACACACATACACTATAATAAGTAACTTGTAATAAGGTTCATACTTCTTAGAAGGGTCATAAATAAATTATAAATGAAGACAGATCTAGAAGGCAAATGTCATAATTCTCATACTAAAATATTTTTATATAACATTAAAACTTAAATAATATAGAATTTTGTTTATTAACTAAGTTTTGATGCAAATTTTATTTGCATACAATGATAAAAGAGTAATTTAATTAAATTTTGAATGTAACTCTAAACATTTGTGACATGCACACTTAGACCTGTCTATAGCAAGAGGGTTAATTATTAAAAGTGACCTTAATTAACCTTCTTTTAAAGAATTATATATTACCTAATATGAATCACCTTAACCCTTTAACAATGATGCAATAATGCACTTTTAAACTCCTTTCTGTATGTCACAAAATTACATTCAAAATTTAATTAGACCATTTTACTATCAAGGTATATAATGAAATTATTACTGTTAAGTAAATTACAGTTCAAAGGTTTATATTATCTTACTTTTCATTCCTATATTTCATGAGAAGTGTTAAAAGCAATAATGAAATCTCTCTGTTTTGTGTCAGAAGCCACAAACAACGTTGGAATTTGGTGAAATACAGCTTGAAGCATAAGGAGGTATTCATGTACATGATTAGATGGGAAAGCAGTTTACTTGCTCTTTTGAAGTGTGTGTTTCTAAATACTGTTGCTGAATGCAGTTGGGTAATGTAATTTGTTAGCATAATATGAGCTGCACATTCTCTGAGTGACTTACAACTTATAATGGCATGGACAGTAGTTAGACACATTTCAAAGTGTAATAAAACAAAATTAAATTATAACTAAATGTATACTGTTATAAACTCAGAACTACTTAAAATAAAGGAATGTAGTTTCATGTTACAACTTGAAATCATTCCAGACATAAAAATGGGTAATTTAGATTTCTTTTTTGGTGGTTACAAGATTTGTCAAATTGACCAATATTGCTTTCAGATAAGGGTAGAGAAAGTAACAGATAAACTATAAAGTTTTACTGAAAAAACGTTTGAAATGCATTTAAGAGGTTTTAAGGATTACACAAAGGAAATCTCAGATTCTTGAGATGAGGTAAAGTATTATTAATTTTAAAATAAAAATTAATTTGCACATGGACTATTCAAACCAAATACACCTTATATTCATGAACAAATCTTTATTTTCTTAAAAAAATTATTCACTAAAAAGTATGATATATTGTATGAGAAAGACATAATATTAACTGAAAAACTGCAAAATTTTGTGAAGTTAAACACACTACACTGAAAGTTAGAAGTTAAAGACTAAATAATTACAGAGAGGTCAAGTGGTTGGTCAAATTGACTGAGCCAACATTGAGAGAGTTAAAGGATTACTTATTACCTAACCTGAGTTATCTTAATAAATCCTTTTTAAAGAATTACATACTACTTAATATGAGCTATCCCAGTAACCTTTCCTTAAAGAATGACATATTATCTAATAAGTTATCTCAATAAATCTTCCTTCTTTAAAATGAAATATTACCTAATAAGAGTTATCTTAATTTCAAAGTCTTTAGAGTATTCTTCAAAAGTCACCATTTTTACAAACACTGTAGGAACAACCAAGCTGAGTCCTGTGATGGTCAGTGAAGGTAATAACTGAATAACCACAGCTAGAAAACCTTCATTATCTTCACCTGATTTCTGGTATGAAATAAAAATTTAGAGTTTAAGAAATATTTTGTGATGTTTGCAATATATTCCATCACTGCAACATACAGTAAATCTAGAATATTTCAAACAACAGATAAAACAGATGCAAAAGAATCAGCTTTAATGGAATATTTATAACAGATATCAAACACTGGTAGCATACACACATAGAATGCAATCACTTTAACAAATTACATGGCAAAGAAAGTTCAGCAAAGTTGCTTAATCTTTAAAATTTAACTGGAAAGATAAATAACACAGGGGAACACTTTTTCAATAACTTTGAGTTGCATTGGATATTTTAACTGATTCTGAAGGAATTTTAGGCGCTGATTTCAAATCTGAAATTAGTTTTTCTCTACAAGCTCTAGTTTGTATGCAATTTGAGGTTAATGAAATTGTACAAATGTGAACTTGCGTAAACCATGTATAAGCATTTTCATGTCCATATATATAGATATCTTCTAATATTTTGATCATTCTTCTTTTGTTTCAAACATGGCTTCCAAAAAATAGATATCATTGCAGAAACAAGCCTGATGCCTTCTGCTACATATGTGGATGCTACACACTCAATCGTCAGAGACGTAACATATCCTCGTTCGTCAAGCGTGCCTACAAGGCATATTTTGAAGTTCAAATTGCATAAAATCTGTAGCTTGCAGACAAAAACCGACTTCAGATTTGAAATCAACACACTCAAATTGACTATAGAAAGGTCTTTTTTTAAATGCAACAAAATGAGTGTTCCCCAGTGTAATCTTAACTGATAGATTAAACACATAAAACAGGAATCCATAACTCACATCAACAGACAGAATAGAAATAATTCTTAGGAAATTAGAATAACAACAAGGTATAATTAATATCAATATGTAAGTTAGCTAAAACATTCTAACACTAAAAATAACTCTGTACATATAAAACAATACGTGGAAGAAATAGCTTAGAAAACATGCAGATTGAGAATAACTCATTTCAATACAGCAGAAATATCTTATTTAATCTGACAATACACAATGTATATATAACTTGCCTCACTTAAAACAGACACAAACACTTTGACTGAGACTATGCACTGAAATATAAAACAGCTAAACATACAGTTGGACTAAGATGACTTAAGAGATTATCCATGAACTATTAAACTATGTGACTACAGACTACATTCCAAAGAAATAAATCTCATGCAAAAAAACATTACACCAATTAACAGACTTCACATACAACAGAAATATACCAAACATATAAATCTGTAGTCAGGCAACACATTAAGTACTCCTTGTGGATGGGTGTTTAAATATTCTAATGCAAAGTTTACAACATTCAGTTAAGAACAAATTACAAATCTGAAAATTTTGTTTATTTTTACATTCATATTATTACTAGTAATGATTTTATGTTGAATTATATCTGCTAGTGAAATATTCTTCTACAGTAATGTATCAGTTACATTTTGTGAGTATAAGTAAGATCAGACTTTTTATTAAACATACTGTTAAATTTATTGTATTCAAAACATATACAGAAATAAAGCAGTTTATTATTTATTCATTGGAAACAAACTAGATATGAACTGATATTGGCCAAAAATAATGTTAGCAAAAATATGATAATGTTTGACAAAAGTAATTGTAACACCATTTGAAAAGGTCAAGTTGTTGATCAGTAATAAATTGTTATCAGTTTTGCCATGTGTTGTATGATTCATAGCTAGAAATAGCAACTGCTTCTATTGGCAAAGTATCAAATATTCAAAAACACTTTAATGGATATGAACGAAGTTACAACTAACCAGATACATAAAAATGGAAATTCTAAGACACAAAGATATATATCTTTAATGTTTTTTAAAGTGTCTTACAAAAAATTTCACAACATAATAACTGTAGAAGTACTAACTCAAATTATAAACTTTTTAAAAATAGAAAATAAACACTATTTTAAAACAAACGTTTGTACTAAGGTTCATGCAATTTGGTTAAGTATTTCCACTGTGAGGAGGGACAAAAAATAAAGGGAATCTAAATAAACCTCCAACCAAGAGTTAGTCTAGCACATAAACACGAGTTGTCTTATATTACATATCAATCTAAGTGAAGCTCACACCTTACCATGTAATTCTAACCTGTCATTCCAGTTTACAGATCAAGGAAAACTAATAGAAATCTAAGTTTAGTACATAAAATGATAAACTAAAAATATAAAGTTCAGATAGTATCTCATTTGTTGGAATAACCACAGAATATAAAAAATTTACCAAACTCTATAGATAATCTTGTGTACTATTGTTAAATACAATCAGTAGAAAGGGTTTTTTTCCATACACAAATATAGAACATTTCCTTGTACTGATAAAACATACTTCACATTGTCAACTCACCTTCAAGGACAGATTGGACACAACTAAAAGTGCATATCCACATCCAATTAAAAGGCCCAGTACAGTTAAATTAACAATTGTTCTAACTATATACACCTTTGCTTTCTTTTTGCGTGTCCACTGGGAAAGTTCAGCATTTCGTTGATCTTCAGCAAGGTGCCCCTACAAAATACACAAAACATCAGCAACATAATCTGTAGTCTGAATAGCATTAAAGATAAATACATTTGAACAGAAATCATTAAAAAGTTATCACTACAAGTTCTTGTTAAATATTTTCAATTAAACTCAATATCAAATACAAGACATCCCTAACAAAAGTTATATATATTAACTGAAAACAACCCCACATTTTTTATTCTACATTCTCAGAAAATAAATATCTAAAGTGTAACTAGTGAAGTGAACTCAATAAAGTATTACTTCGACATTATTGGAATCATAACCACAGAATTCATGCAATTATTTTTCTTCTCTATATGTTCATAGAAAATAAATATCTCACCTATACATATTAAACTTTCTAAAATAAATCACGGTTAAAGAACACAATATTGTCTTTCTGTTGTAATTGCGTGTTTTTTTTCTTGTAATGAAAGCTTTCTTTTGAAATTTATTATTGTTTAAAGTAGATTTCAGACACCTGCTGGTGAGGGGAAGAGATATGACACTTCTA
Organism: Tachypleus tridentatus; assembly: GCF_004210375.1. NCBI lineage: Eukaryota > Metazoa > Arthropoda > Merostomata > Xiphosura > Limulidae > Tachypleus > Tachypleus tridentatus. Next base: position 99,082,924 of record NC_134833.1, read on the forward strand.
GAAAATCATGTCTTGTAATTCTTCAGTCTAGTGTCATCAATACCTGAAATTGAAAAACAAAACGAAACACAAATAATAATATGATATATACAATTTTCAAACTAAGTAGGATTTGAAGAATGTCATTGTGTCCTTTTTACCACATCTGTAAATTAAAGTCTTATTATTTGAAACATTTTATACATACAAAGTGATGCACCCTCCTACATGGTTGCATTAATTTTAAACCTCTTCCAGTTTTATAATTAATTGATAGGCCTCCATAATCACAAAACAGTCACTTGTTTATTAACAAAGAGGTATTTTTAAAATTTTGTAAACCAGTTTATAATGAAGTTAGTTAATGTTTTAGATCATGAGAAAAATTTACTATATCTATATTATTTGATGTACTTTTTCTTTTACCTCTGTTCAAAAGTACTTTCAAAGTAATGCATTAGGTAGTCTTACCTTCAGCTCTCGAGTAATGCTGTTGTGTTTTAACCTAGCTGTCTTCTTATCCTCAATGCAGAAGTCCCAGCCAGCAAAAACCATGTTACAGTACTTGTGAAGCTGACTTTCTGAAGTCATTAATGTTTCTTTTACACCTTCTGTTGTGCTATTAACAATTTATTAATTCAATATATATATATATATATACATACACATACATAGTTATAATTATAGAGTACAATTTTTCTTTTATTTAATAGGTAGAATGAAGTACTTTTCTCTAGCATTACCAGCTGTTAGATCAGATGGTTTCCAAAAAGTATACTACTACTGCTTGATTAGGTTTGTTTTCTGAAGATAGTTTCAGTTTATATAGTAATACTGTTCTTTTACTTGGTTTTCTGTCTGAAGTTAAAATATATCTTAAGTTAATTCCTCCCAGCAGAGTCTGCTCCTATCAACCTATAAAATAAAGACTAGATTTGTCATATTTTACCTACTGTAAATACAAGCTACAGTAGCACTACTGTTTCTTTCTAGGTCTACAGTCCACATTTTTTATTGATATCTTTATGTACCACAACTCCTCTAGTAATCTTCTATTTGGATATCAGACACACAATGTAACAGTACCATTCTTCTAGGTGTATGGTCTACATTTTACATTATTTACAAGTACCATAACTTTTCTAGTAATCTGTACTTCTGTCAGGATATTACACACAATAAAAGTAACACTAATATTTTAGTGAATGAGTTGGCTGAAGGTTAGAAAGGTATCAAACACTAATATGTCATACTGTAAAAATGAAACACAATATTCCTTGATTCATGTCTATGCAGTACCTAGAATCATTGGACTATTCATAAGTAAACGATATATCCAATTTAAGGAAAATGTACGTTGCCTGCAATTTTGTCACTCTATATTAAATCATAAAAAATGTTCAACCCCCCCTTTTAAATTTTATACATATATATTCATTCTGTGAATTGTCAATGGTGTTCATTATAACTACTAATAAAAAAAACTTAAGAAAAAGACCAGTACTGGAATACTTACTAACCAACCATCAATACCAGAGAAACTAAAAAATAGGCCAAAGTTGTTAGAAGATAGGCCAGTGGGAAGTTGTAGACTGAAGCAGTTCCAAACAGGTTTAACTTAGAATGGTTATAGTAACCATAGAATAACAATGTCAGCTCCATCCAACCCTAAAAAATGAAAGTATATATAATGAACTATTTTAACTGTAACTAATTTTTATAACCAAAAAAGTGTTAATAGTGACCAACTGAAAGAAAAGTAAAAACAGCAGAAAATAAACTTCAAAGAGTTTTTATGTGTCTATAAAAAGAAAAGAACAGGCACATTCACAACATGATGAAAATATAACTGCTCTCTGGTACATTACATAATAAACATACTTATTCGTCACACAATCTTTTGCTACATTATTTATAGGTCCATTTTTGTAGCCTTGTAATTATTACTTCCCACCATATACTGGCTACAGATATGTTAATGATCTACGGGAACAATAAGAAGAATCGGGCCTTTGGCCTTATGGACACTTCTGTTACTATTTATGGACTATTTCTGCAGTACAATTTTCAATGTAAGAAGCCTCTGTGCAATACACTGAGACCAATGCCATGTTTCTCTTCCTTATATGCTTTCCAAAGCCCATCAGTTATGTTTAAACAATTTCATAGTGCTCATTTCAGCAACTGAAAGAGAAAGAAGTCTATGAAAATGTTTACAAAAGGAATAGTATTATTTTCTATTTGTGTCTTGCAGAGTAGCTAATGTCTTACTTGAGTGTGTGGCTAGGTGCTTTGTTTCAATGGAGCTATAATGTATTGGCATGTAACTTTCACAAAGGTTGTATTTCTTCATATATGACAGTATATGTCATGATATAAAAGACTGTTTAATGCAGATATTATGAATGTTTATTTTATGAATGAGTATTTTATGACTGATTAGACTTTTTTCTTATTATAAGAGATTTAAAAGTAGATGATTATTGGAAGTTGTGTATGTAACTCATTGAAGTTGAGAATATAGTGAGCAGATGATTTATTATTAAACATATAAATAGCATGAGATGAGTAGGAAACAGTAGACAGATAAAGACAACAGAAGAAGAGAGTAAAGCCACTGCCAAGGAAAAGTTCAGCATAAAATTAACTGTAGAAGTAATAGGCCTAACAATTAACATGGGTCTAACATTTAACATTAAAGTAAGAATAACAGTAGAAAAAGAGATAAGAATGTAACTTTTGCCAACTTTGTAAGTGACTTATACACAGAATACTAGTGTAATAAAAACAGGGAAAGGTAGTTTGGCTTGTCACCTGAAATTCCAAAGTAACTGAATATGCCCAAGAGAACTTTTGACTAGAAGTAGAGAACTGTATGGTATTTATAATATCTCTGTGATCATTATAATGCAAATAATATGTTCTACATATGTTAAACTAATTCTGAATATACATATATTATTTTGAAAACAAGTGAAGTGCATGCTCCTGTTCATTTATCATTATAATATTTACTTCCAACAACTGTTGAAAAATCCTGAGCTAAACAATAACAACAATGCAGTATGTGTGTAATAATATAATAATGAGCTGATTGCTAAATGTATCAAGTTGCCTAACCTAACAATAACAATAATAAATACTAGCTACAACCTGCAAAACATTTGTAGTAGTTTCCATGCCATTCTATTGAATTTTCTTCATTCTATCACTATCACACATGCCATTTAAGCCATACTTTCATGCAGGAATTGTGTGTTAGAAAAATAAATCTTGGTTTACTTGAAAACATTTTATGAAGTCAGAGAAACAAATTCATGTACACATAACTTTATTTAATAAAAGTACACTTACATAATTTTATTTAATAAAACTACATATAAAGAAATCAATAAAGCAAAGTAACGATATTTTTAACAGTGTGCAGAATATGAAACCGTTATTAATGTTCAGTGTATGACACAGTTTTACAAGTTGAAACAACAAAACTCACAAAAACAATGAATAAAACCCGTGTTAAAAAAATTAAAAGGTCTATGAAATGAACCAAAGCTATATTGTTCCAAAGTAAAGTAAATGTGATGTCATAATGAAAATAAACTTAGCTGAATATGCAGAAACATCTCAGTGCATGTTTACAAAGTAACAAGCATATGATTTTGAACAAACTTCGCATGCGTATTTTATACCAAAATAAATCAAGAATACCAACAGAAACTTTATTTAGTGTAATACTTTTTTTAAGAAATTACTTGCTGGTTAAGTGTTGTTTGTATGAAATACTTTTCAACTAATAAAACTAAAGATGAAATCAAAGCCAGTTGTCACGTGACAACAACGAAATTGTGTTAATGTGAACCATACTTATTGCACTGAAAAGTTTGACAAATCAAGATACAAGTAAGACACTTCTGAATTTAAAGGTCAATATGTAATCCAGGCTCTTTGGATATGGCCTTTCTAATCATACGGGATTTGTAACATTCAACTGAGGAAGTTGAAAGTTCCAAGAAAGATAAATCTAAGTGTGTTATTCATATAAATTTGACAGATTTGTGCCATTTTAAGCTCTCTGACCTGATGAATTTTGGGAAAATAATATACGTTATTACAATTTTTAATTTTTCAGAACTTCATTGTTTTAAAAATTCTTCAAACCTATCTTGACCAGAAAGATACACTGAGAAAAATTACTTTCTGTTGGTGAGTAAGATTATGTAAACCAACATGTTTCTTTTAATGTTTGTTTAAAGAACCTTTCTGTAAATTCTTAAGTCAGTTGTTGTTTACTTAGGTTAATAGAAAACCTGTCACATTCACATTTAATTTTTCTGTTTGATATTTATGAAATATATATATTTTTTTTGGTTATAGGCTAAAAACTTGGAGTCAGTCATTACTAATGATGAATAAAAAATAGTTAATGAAATTAGTGTCACTTATCATATGTAAGATCAATGTAACAAGCAATATCTTTCAAGACCTAAAGAACAATTCCAGATTAAGAGTTTATTAAGATTATTATCACTTTCATACTGGCACAAAAAAGGTCTAGCAATAAGAAATGAATGTAGTCAGTATCAACATAGCAATCCAAAGAAATTTTCTGATTTACCACTTCACTAAGGTTAACACTTTCCAACTGGTGCTCAACTTTACTCATATTCAGCTTTCCAAATTTAGTGCTTCCCTGCATATGTAAACTTCATTTCTCATCAGCAGTTTTGAGGCTCCCACCTAACCTCATGTTTCATGCAAATGTTTGCTCCCTCTGTATTGATTGTTCAATCATCACTTTGAGACTGAGCAAGAAAGTAATAAACACAATAATAGACAGGAAGAGTGAGAAGAGATATCTATCAGAAATATATTTCCAGAGTCAAGGTCAAGGAAGAATATGCCAAAGAAAAAAAAGAAAGGTAACAATTTTCATCAAAAACCTCTCTGGTGAGCTGTGGATTGTTTCCAAAAACAGGTGAATGGAAAATAGATAACATAACAGCTAGTGAGGGTAAGGCAAAGGAAAGAAAACCGAGCTTCAGAAAGACTAACAGATGATAATGGATCAGAACCCCAAGCCTGAAGAAGAGACTCCAGAGTTTGTACGCCAAGGCATATATATGTGCAAACTGTCAAGAAGGATGGGGCACACCAATATCACAATGAAGTTGAAACAAAAAATGTTTTCAGCAAGAACTTGAAAATCAGAAAAAAGAATATTCTGAAGGAAGAGCCAAATGAAGAAGGGAAAGTAGAGAATAATAAGAAATAGAAGTGAATGAAAAAAAAAGGTAATATACCTGAAAAAGTACAGAAGGATGCAGAATATTGAGAAAGATCTATATCTGCCTGGAAAAATTATTTTCAGATTTAAGTGGCAGGAAAAAATGCATAAAATCTGTGTCCTTATAGATGGGAATTATAGGAGGAAAGAAGTCTGTGTCAACCAAATGGAGATATTGAAAGATCTAAGTGTGGTGAAAAAAGAAGACACATTCTGAGTCTTCACACACGAGTGCCAAATTGAGAAGTAATGATTGAGAAATCAGTATACAGGGATCCAGTTATGCTAAGAAGCACTGTTGCACTCCTACTGATTGAAGGTTATTGCAAGTAAGCAGGCATGCAACAAGGCATTAATATCATATGGAAATGTGTAAGATTGCATGGGAGCCTCAAGGCTAGTGGTAAGAGAAAAAGTTTGCATAAAGAAAGCAGCACTGAAATGTAGAAAATATGAGATAAGATGTTATGTATTGTATTAAAAATTATTTCTACCATATTCCCTAGAAAAATTCCATTAATAAAAACTGCATATGGCTAATGTCACTTACAATTTCATCCACAAAAAACTACAGACAGCAGTGTTATATGATTTTGATTATTTAAAATGCCAAGACAATAATATCACTTACTGTTCCTTGCATGAAGTCCTGAAGCACTAGATCAACCTCTTTACTTTTGAAATTGTTAACCATAATTGTGTAATTTTTTGAACAAAATGGACTGAATTTTAGTCGTTCTTCTGTAAAGAAAGCTTTATCAGATTTGAAAGCTGAAGGCAAAAGACTGGTCATTTGTGATGCTTTGTCAAAAGCTTTGCCACCAATGTCTTGGAAGATAGAAAAAAATTCATCTGGAAGATCTGAGAGGAAGTCACTAGAAGAATAAGTTCTAAGTGCTGCTGGCTTGGGAAAATAGTTACTAGTAGTAAGGGTTTTGTTTTCTATTTCTAACTCTGAGGTTTCCAAGGGTTTGAAAAATATATATGGGAGAAGAATGAAGAGAAAAACATGAAAAAAGATTCCAAGGTTCAAGAACAGCAGCCAGCGGAGAAACAAAAAGTATGAAACAACTCCAGTCCCATGATAACCTGAAACATATAATAATGAAAATTTAAAAAAAAATAGATCATTAATTTCATTTTTATTGGATTACAACAATGGGTTATAAGATATTCAAAGGCTGAAAGTAAACAAACCAACAGTGGTGATTTATTTATACTTATGAAGATAACCACTCTCTGACCTGTACATCCCAAGTGGATAAATATGTAATAACTCACATGGACTGTACATTTAAAATAAGAGACTGAAACATATTCCCTAGAAGGTTTATATTCAATAATTAACAAAGTTATATTCATATGTTTTCACACTAATAAACTTGTTTATTTTATTTGCATTTTAACAATTCATACTAATCATTTAAAGTTTCAGTGCCTTAAATTTCCATGAATTCTATCACAATATAAAATTGGTACACACAGTGCTCATTTCCTTTCATCATAGCCCCTGCATACTAACATTTCAGTAATAAGCATAGAATAACTAAAATAACTCTACAAGTTCAAATATTTTGTACCTGAAACAAACACACCTTTCTGACACTTATAAACAAAACATAATAATTGTGTTCTAAAATTAATAATGTTATTTGTTAAACATACCCTTTAAATAGTGCATTTTCCAAATTCTGCATAATAATACAATCAATAATAAAAGCTTAAATAATTCATTGTTTTTTATATAACCTAACAAATCTGTTTTGATTTTGTAATTAAACTAAAACAAAAACTGTTTACCAAAAAGCAAAACTCTGTCACTTGAAAACATAATTTGTAAAGAAACAATGGACAGAACAAGACTTCTTTCTAGCTGAAATATGTAATCCTATACAGAATTATTTATAAAGCATAAACACAAAACAAAGATAAATGCACAAAAATGAAAAACTAAAGCCATGAACTAAGGTGCCTACTGCATCACTTTTGTCTTTCCATCTTTTTCCTACTTTAATTTTGATTTAATTTTATTTTGATTTACCTATATTAAGTATGTATGTGTGTGTGTGAACACACATTAATAAACCATGTCATGTATATATTTTTAACCCCACACATACATCTATATGTATATTTCAACACACCTTTAGTTATCAAACTTTATAAGCTATTTACTTACACCAACTTCAATTTAATAGATTAACACTGTGCTTTTGATTTAAAAAATGTTAGTTGTGTAAATATAAACCTTTTTTCTACTCATATTCACATTTTGTACCTTCAATTCTTTTCAGTGGATGTGACCAAATATTCAAGCTAGAAATTAATTCCTTCCATGTCTCCCCTAGTTTTTTCTTTGCCTGAAAATTACAAAACATTCAACAGTAGTTTTCCACTAGTCCTCCAAAGCAGGAAAAAAGTCACTTAATAATAACATAAAAATCAAAGTTTTCCTTTCTTGAAATTGTATTCCAGATAGATGTACATATTTATACAGAACCTTTTGCATAGGTACCAAGCCTTTGAACAAGTCTCCAACTCATACACATTTCAGGTAATGAAAATATTAATTTCACAAAGAGAAAATGAAAAACAAACCCATGTAGAGAAAGAAATTTAAAAAAATTAGCTTCTTTCTAACAATACAGACTCTGAACAACTAGACTCATGGAGTGTACTCTCAAATACAAATATGAGCACATTTGGCAGGATATCACATTCATCTCATGTAGGGAATTCTTATCACCCAAAAAGTACTGTCAAAAGAACTTCCTAAATGGTGTTAGTGTCACAAAAGTTGGTGGAATATGGTGACTTCTTAACCAGTCTGTGTATCTTAGGAAGTGAGCACACCATTTACATATACTATGGATAAAGTTAATAAGTAAATGCATACATTATGTCAGAAACGGTTACACAATATACTTACCAGTAATAAGCAGGTACAGGAATGAATCACCCAGACATGCAGATCAAAAGAATGCAAGACCAATTTAGCTGATCACAATCAATGGAATGTTGCAATTCTTAGTTTAGAGAGTAGCTTGTCCTATACTTTGAGATTAACATTCCTGCCCTACTTCTTATTTAGAGGCATGTCTACTTGGTCTCAATACTAATGGGATTACACCAACCTTAAAAAAAATTCTTCCTTTCAACCTCCCTTAGTATTTTGGAGGCAAGTATTCTCCCTCTATACAAAAAGGTGGGAATAAATAATTCATGTATGAAGAACAGAGAGGTGGTGAACTAAACATGAATAATCTTTCACCAGCATTAAGTCCAACATTTAGAGACTGTATACTGAGTCACAATAAACTGGGACAGCATACCTAACCAAGTGTAACCACAGAGAACTACTTCCAATGTCAATTTTTGCTTGTTTGTTTAGAAGTAGCAGTATGATTTTAAATGTAAAATGTATAAACTGACAAAGAAATTTTTTGGAAAAAATTCATCTCAACAGTAAATACAATGCACAGAAAGATGAATTTAACACTTTCTGTTTTTCTCTACTCGGTGTAGCTTTTTGGAGAGAGAACTATTCTCCGTAAGGCAACACTGTCTATATACCTGGTTCTGTTGTCTCCAATATATGTGTAATTTTTATTGAAGCAGAGAGAAAATGAAACAATTAACAATTCAGCTCTAGAAAGACTGTAGAATGGCCACTGGAGGAGAGGAGAAACCAAAATGTGGTATAAATAATGTGGTACACTTACTGGGGGTCTTCCACATTTTACCTAAAATCTCTCTTTGAGGCGACATTGATGACAAGACAAGTTGTAGGACAATGAACTTCATGGAAGGTGAAATGCTAAATGTTAAAGGAGTTACCTCCCACAGAGGAATAAATAAGCCAGAGAAATTCACTAAGTGAGGGTAAAAAGGGATAAGTCACAAGAAAAGGAATTTCATAGCAAAAAGAAATTAACTGACTCAAAAAGCAGTAGTTCAAAAGAAATAACAGCTAACTGATCAATCATGACAAATGAGATAATCAAAGCCTGAATGATCATACAGAGAATAAATGGAAAGAAGGGTGGTTGAAGAAAATAACTGGCCACAGGTAAGAAACAACTGTAGGTGCAAAAGTTGATCGAGCAGCAAAAATAATAGTCAGTTACATACAGTCATATGAAAAAGTTAGGACACCCTATGAAAGCTTATGTATTTTTGTAACATTTTTGGACATATAGATATTTAATCTCAATTTTAACAATACTAAGAGATTATAGAAATATAACTAAACAATTAAAACAGAAGAAAAGACTTTTCAAGATCTTCTGTAAATGTAATTCTACAAAAATGCATATTTTAACTGAGGAAAAAGTTAGGACACCCTACCCCCTAATAGCTAGTGTTTCCCCCTTTGGCTGAAATAACTGCAGTGAGACGCTTCTTGTAGCCATCTACCAGTCTCTGACATCGATCTGAAGAAAGTTTGCCCCACTCCTCAATGCAGAATTCTTTCACTGGGAGATATTTGAGGGGTTTCTTGCATGTACAGCCCGTTTCAAGTCACCCCACAGCATCTCAATGAGATTAAGATCTGGGTTTTGACTCGGCCATTCCAGGACTCTCCATTTCTTAGTTGTCAGCCAGTCCTTGGTGGATTTACTGGTATGTTTTGGGTCATTGTCGTGTTGCAGGGTCTAGTTCCACTTCAGCTTTAATTTTCTTACAGATGGACTTACGTGTTCCTCAAGCACCCTCTGATACACAGTAGAATGCATGGTGGATTCTATGATTGTGAGCTGTCCAGGTCCTGCTGCAGCAAAGCAGCCCCAAACCATGACACTTCCACCTCCATGCTTCACAGTTAATACGAGGTTCTTTTCCTGGAATGCTGTATTTGGTTTATGCCAAACATGTCCTCTGTTCTGGTGTACAAATAATTCAAATTTTGACTCATCTGTCCAAAGAACATTATTCCAGAAGTCCTGGTCTTTGTCTACATTCTCTCTGGCAAACTTCAGTCTGGTCTTGATGTTTCTCTTAGAGAGCAAAGGTTTCCTCCTTGCACACCTCACATGCAAGTTAAACTTTTGCAGTCTCTTTCTGATTGTAGAGGCATGCACTTTCACATCAACAGTAGCCAGAGCCTGCTGTAGGTCCCGTGATGACATGTTAGGGTGTTTGAAGACCTCTTTTAGCATCTTGCGGTATGCTCTTGGGGTGAACTTGCATGGATGACCAGACCTGGGCATGTTGGCAGTTGTTTTGAAAGCCCTCCACTTGTTGACTATTTTCCGGACAGTGGAATGGCTGATTTCAGAATCCTTTGGGATCTTTTTAAATCCTTTACCAGACTCATAAGCTGCTACAAATTTCTTTCTGAAGGCCTCAGACAGCTCTTTTGCTCTCACCATGGTGCTCATTCTTACTTCAACAGTCAGGAGCACACAAAACTAAATGTCTGAGGTTTAAATAGGCCAAACCTCATTCAAAATGCTGAGTAACGATCTTCTAATCACGTACACCTGGTGTGATACACCTGTGTATGTGTTGAGCCATTTTAAGTGGGAATAAGTGTGGGGGTGTCCTAACTTTTTCCTCAGTTAGAATATGCATTTTTGTAGAATTACATTTACAGAAGATCTTGAAAAGTCTTTTCTTCAGTTTTAATTGTTTAATTATATTCCTATAATCTCTCAGTATTGTTAAAATTGAGATTAAATATCTACATATTCAAAAATGTTACAAAAATACACAGGCTTTCAGTGGGTGTCCTAACTTTTTCACATGACTGTATAATCCATGATGACAACTGTGTGCCAATTTCAAAATAACCATTGTTAGTTTATAGTGTAAAATGAGCTCTTTCTTGTCATTACACACATATGTATGCAATATTTACTTCTAGGCTATAAAGTTCAAGTGTTTGAAGAAAATACTTGATCACACACCAAGCTTGATCCAGACTTGAGAAGGAAGGAGAGTCTGAGAATAAAATCAACCTGTCTCTGTAGTAAAGAATATGTGTAAGAATGGTAATGAATTATTTTATATTGTAGCTTGCCAATATCAGAAATTGGGTCTATAATTCATACAAAACTATGGACATTGTAGTGTGTCACAAAATATAATCTGACACATAAACATCAATATTTAGCTTATTTTAATATTTACTTTCAATGTAAGAAATTAACTGATGTATAATATCAAATTTTGAATTAAAATCTACAATTTGATACAAAGTTTATTGAAATACATTCATAAAATAGTAGTTCCATAAAATTTTAAATGCAAGTCTTCAAACATGATGGCATGCTCTCTGACCCCTAGATACCCATAACGATATGGTTAAATGCTTTTCTGCACGTCACTGTGTTATATTCAATTTGAGTAAATACATTTACTATTAATGTATGTGAATGAAATTACTATTATAATGTATCTTATGATTTGGAGTTTTATTTTATTCAATTTTAAGTCCTTTATTTTAAAATAGACCTTCAAAAACTATTTAAAACTTCCTGTGTATTATCACTTGATCAACAAGCTGTGAAAGTTTTCTATTTTGGCTCTTTGAATCTTCAGTACTACAGTGGTAGTTGAGTAAAGGTGCATCTAGACAATAAAATGCTTACACAACCTTTTGTCTTGTTCAATTAAAAGTTCTCTGAATGTATACAGTTGAAACAAGCAATACATTTTTTCAGCCTCCAACAGGTTCTATGCCAACCTTCAACAGACTTATTTGAGCTTTATAGCCTAGAAGTAAATGTTACATAAATGTGTGTATAATAACTAGAAAGAGCTCATTTTACACTATAACCTAACAATGGTTGTTCTGAAATTGGTACACAGTTGTCGTCATGGATTATATGTAACTGACTGTAGTATTATTGGCTGCTTGATCAACTATATCACTTACAGTTGTTTCCTTAATATGCTATAGTTAGAGAAATAGTTTAAATTTAGGCCTTACTATTACATTTTAGGAAATTACAGATTATTTGTTTTAAAAGGCATAAATAAAAGGTTTGCACATTTTTCAAATATATATCATACTTTGTATCTCTTCTCAAGGCTTACAATATTACACTCTGAATGAAAATTTTGCTGAATTGTTGAGTATGTCTCCAAAAGAAACTGTAAAATGCCCTAAGCACTGTTCACTTGGGTTGAGATGTATAATAAGTGATAAAGGACAAGTCAGGAAAATAAAACATTAATAATTATTATATGTAAAAAAGAATAGGCCTCAAATTATGAATTTAAAAAAAGAAATCCTTTGAAGATGTTCTAAAAACTAAAAGATATGTATTTTTTATTTCCTAATTTTAATTATTTCATTTCATAGTTTGTTGGTGATAACAACTAGAGTTAGTGATACGATAAAGAATGAAATACATACATTTACCTTAAAATCTTTAGATATCTCTAACAGGTTCTAGAGATTATGTAAATGAAATATGAAAACTATAAGACAAAGAAAAGTATTCTTATACATAAAATGAAAATCACTTTGCACTTGATTTCTTAACATTTTGAATGCAAGTAACTGGAATAGAGAATTAAGTATATTTAGTAAAAACAATTATAATAATGTCATTCACGTACAAGATATTTATGATTTTTAATAAAATCTTACCAGTTTTTGAGAGGATATATTAAATCTTAGAGTTACCATATGTATTGTTTTACAAGTAAAATTTGTGATTCTATTTCGGTAAATTGCACTAGTCTGCTGTGAAAGGTTTAAGAGAAAGATGGTACAGAGAACAACAACCAAAGGTTTGAATGAAGACCATTAAACATAGTTTCCATTTCTAAAGTGAGATTGGATGAGATGGACAACTAATTAGAAGAGGTCCATAATAACTAGAGAAAGAAAAACAGAATGGCAAGACCAAAGACAAAAGGTTGTTGACTAGAATGCTTTCTAACTGGTGATCATAAAAATGGATAGGTGGGCTTTGAAAAGACAAGTAAAATATAAAATAAGGAAGAGTCAGAAGAAATGGCAAATGGATTAACATCCATAAACCATCTGGTTGTGGTGAAAAACTGTATGGTAGGATAAGCAACAAGAATAAGAAGGAAATCAGATAACCTGCAAGAAAAATCTGCCTATCTAACAAGGGACCAGACAAAAACCACATGTGAAGATGAAGGTGTGGAAAACTAAGGTGAGAGATGGATGCCTGAGGATAATGTAACAAGGGCTTCAAGATGGAATAGATAAAGACTCAAGAACTGAAGGATCAGAAACTATGATTACATTAGCCATAAAGGAAAAATGAGAAAAATATGATGAGAGGTGCTGTGAATTAAGGACATTAGGCAGTTTAAAACATAGTACTTTTGTATTTATATTTATAGTGCAATAGTAATATATGTTAAAAATTATGGACAAATCAATTTTCACTAAGTTGCTTCTGCCATGATCATGCGAGCTCTCAAAGTTTGTACAACAGCCAGCCTTTGTGATCATTTGGTAAAAAAAATTTAGTCAGAGGCAAGTGATGTTACTCAAGGTAAACAAAGCCAGTCACAGTCAGATTCCTCTCTGTGGTGCATGTAAAACTGTTGGTTTATTTATGTACAAACAATTCATTTTATTTTCATCTGGGCATATTTCATTTGACAGATGTTGTGAATATAGTTATTCCCAAGTAAACAAGTATGTTTTTTGCATGTGTTGTTTATGGATGTGGGAATATTGTCAAGGAAAGGGAGACATCTCAGAATAAGTTACCACCTAGGTCAGACAGAAAACAGTACATTACATAATCAAATTTCATACCAAACATCTTGTGACAAATAGAGTTTGACCAAAAGCTGTCATGTATGAAGTGAGCACTTTTTGGAATCAGACTTCAAAAATAAACTAAAATTTGATATGGGACTTGCAAAATGCTGGTGCTAAAGAAAGATACAGTGGCCAGTGTATATTCAAAGTTCAAGGGAAACCCATCAAGTGCAGTGAGCAAAAGCTAAGCTTATGCAAAGGACACATTACAATCCTACTTACTGACTGATATTAGCAATGATAATCATGTCTGATCATCTGTTTGATAATGAGAGGCACACAGGGTAAGCTCAAGCTTTATCTAATGTTTTAAGTGCAATATAGAATTGTCAGTAAACATTCAGGTTTTACAAATACACTAGTAGATCTCTTAAAATGTAAAATGTTTATGAAATTTCACCTTCAGGTATTATTTAGCAAAAAAAGGGTATGGACAAACAATTGCCTGCTTTATTTATCTATTTTTCATGTTTATAACACTTTTTTGTGAACTTTCATTGGAGATGTCAATATGCAACATAAAAAATGCTAGAGCTACAACACTGTGTAGAGAAATGTGATCCCAGCTGTGTTTGCCTTCCAGTTCTCATGTATATTTAGCTGTATGCATACAAATCAAAGCATGCACAGAATACAGTATCCGAAGTCCATCATCTGATATTAGATCTACATCTAGATATAAATATTTCACTTGAAAAACATATACTGACTTAAATTTGCTAATAGATTTACTGTATTATTGCCCACATGACTATACTGATGGCTATTTTGTCCCATTTTCATGACCTTAGCAGTGTACACCACTCTTTTATAACATTGTAGCATATAACTATTGAAATAATTCTATACCAAAAAAAAAATCAGACAACTGCCAGTCCTCTTCAGCTGACATGCCAATATTAGACACATTATAATCTCCCAGTCCAAATTCAAACACATACATTGTGAATGACACTTTATATCTATCTTCTTGTTCATCTGCTTCCACCATTTTTATTTACCTTGTGTGACATAGGTTTGGCTACCCAGGTTCACCATGTGGCTTTTACACTAGTTTTTCTTAAATAATTCTCAGGACACTGAACACCAAGAAGGGGCCATAGGACAAAAAAAACCACCAAAAACTATTGCATGAAGGAAAAATGCCAATGGAATTCCTCAAGATAAAAATGAGGGAGCCTAACTTAAGAAAATAAGGCATCCTGATGAAACAACTCCTAGAGAAAAAAGTTGATAAGCAAAATAGGCAACAGATAAAAATGTAAATGGGACAGCATGAAGAACTTCCCCAGTAAAGCTTTTGGAGTTGCAATGAAAAGTCTCAAATAAAAAGGGTAAAAGCATTAAATTTGGAGCAGAAAATTCCCAAGCACGGGTGGGGGGAGAAGAGATTCAAAGATAAGAGCACTAGAAAATAACAATTCTAACCACAAAACACAGAGAAAATGTCTTAAGTTTGGGAAGGATGTGGCAACTGAGAGTCAGCACAAAATAAAATATAAATCTGAAATAATGCAACTACTGATAATCATGACAAATAACTTGAATAAAATAAATAACACATGTCTGAGTTTTCAGAAATGTGAAGGATAAAAGTAGGTGTTACCTGATCATTGCCATACAGAAGCAAATGGAGGTTGTGTGAAGAGCTGGTCAAAGAAACGCAAAGCAAAATATCATGGAAAGTTTTAATATTACTATTACTTTAATTTTTTTTCCTGTAGGTCTGATATGTCTATGCTACTTAGGGCTCCTACTAGCTCAACAAGAGCACAGAAGATACCTCTTGAAGAAGTCATATTATAGACTCTGGAAGAATGTGCTCCAAGCTATTACAGTTTTGTTATGAAAAAGAGCCAAAGTATCATAAGTAAAGATAATAATTTATATCAGAAGCTATAACTGAAATTACTTTAAAATGTTGTATCCTCCTCTTTCAAAACCAAGAAAATGAAGTTAAAGATAATGCTTCAAATTCTAATAAAAAGTAAAAATTAATAAATTCAAAACTGTGTAATTCTTTATGAAAAACGAATGTAACTGAACATTGTACTGCTAAAAAAAGAATGAGCTACCAGTACTCTCTAGATTAGTATTACACATGGAGTTTAATGTTGATTGCATCACAAAATGGCACCACAGTACACGTTATTATGTGTAGGGGAGAAATATTCATGCAAAGGCTTGGCACATACTCAAAAAGATTTGGCAGTTCCATAAAGTGTTAATTCACTGTTCTGTGAAGGTGAATAATGTTGCTGAAAATAGAATACATGCAAAAGCGGAATACAATATTAAATATATATCAAAATAACCAAAATAAATGTAGAAATAGAATGAACCCTACAATGTAAAATGTCAAACTTTCTAGAATTCTCATATGCTATGCATTTTCAACTTCACAAAAATTGATTAACACCAACTACACATTCTTTTAGGACTTGATGAGCAATACTAGATACATTCCTAAGCTTCACTGATGTTTTTATATACAAGTAAAAACCACTTAGTGGTGGATCCTTTGCACAGCATAGACCCATGAACTTTAATTTCAGTTATAATAGTCTTAAAGTAAAATAAATTTAGCATTTTGATAGAATGCAATATCATGTTATTATAGTAATGTTAATACTGTAATTAACAGAGATAAGAATGAACAATAATGAAATAACCATATATATATTACCATTACAACATACGATGACAGCCTAACAGTCATACAATAATAAGTGTATTATTTCACCTAACATGTTCATTTCTATAATTAGTACTTATGTGTTCAGAACCATATTTTAAAGTTACAAGCCCATAAAACAAACATATTTTGAGTAGTCCTTCCAATTCTTTTGCAGCTACACTTAATTCTTATCACAAAATATGTGAAAAATGTTGGTATTGCACTTTAGGATATTTTTATAATGTCTATAATAAATATTTTATTTCTCAGGCTTGTGACTGTGCCTTTAACATGATTATTAAGAAGTTAATATACCACCTTTATCATACAACTGTTGTTTACATAGTTTATACTCAAAAAGGTAATATTTATCTGTTATATTTAGTTGAACTTTTACAGATTTATAAAGTGTGACTCCTAACAACTATCTATACATGCTTTGTTTTCAGTGACTTTCTAGAAAGGTTTAGTCACCTTATTTAACTACAAAATACCATAATACAGAAAACTTTAAATAAATCTATAGCAGAACTAAAATCAGATGTTAACAGTAAATATTATTTGTCTACACTTTAATTTCAACAGATTAGAAAGTTCACACATACTTTCTGCTGCCTTAGTTCCCAGGCAGCAAAACCTGCTGCTGGACTGACTTGAGCTTGTTTAATTTTGTTTCTAGAAGGTAAAGAAAAAAACTAAGCTCCTGTAGTAAAATACAATGTTACAACCTAAACGCTTTGATTTAAAAGTTTAAGAAAACATGTTATTAAAGTCAGTTTTATATGGTAAAAATGAAAAAATAATTGAAAGAAGACTTGTCAGTATGCCAATTTCAACATATCTTTGTTAAGGTTAATTTACAGATTTTCCTTTCTTTGAAATTTACTTTCCAAATTTTTTCTTTTCAATTTCAAATATAAACAAGTACATATAGACACATTCCTGAGATCATATTTAATTTTATAAAATGTCACCTAAATTACACAAAATCTTTAAATATTTAGTTTACGACTAAGCCTGTCATAATTTTTTTTTCCTAAATTATTAACATTTTAATGTATTGACCCTCATATTAAACTTCAAAAATATTTTATTGATAAAATATGTGTATTAAGACTATTGTATTTAGTTGTGAAGCTAACCTAACAATTTGGATATAAATGTGTTAAACAAAACAAATAACCATCAATTTGCAAACAATACAGTAAGTAAAAGGCTTACGGTTTTCACAAAAAACAAAACACCACAACTAATGAAGCAAAGCAGAACAACTGGTTAACACTACACCTACATATAAAGAAATTTAATTCACATTTGCAAAAATTTCAAAAATTCTATAAAGAATCATTACATAAAGTGCAAGTATCATACTTATTACGTTTTATAACATTTTTATTAGAATATCTAGTGGGGACTTACACACTTGATCTTTGTCTAACTTCCTTTTAAAACTAAAATGATCAATCATTAAAATACACCATTTCTAAGACAACTTTTTTCTATGCTGTCTCAGTCTTACTCTTATTAAAAAAATTGTTGGAACAAGACACTTTGACCTTTCATTATAATAAAAAAACAACCACACATAATCCCATATTATAATTTAACCTGTTTTCCAGTTCTTTCGAAGCATTAGTGTAGTGAGCATGGTATGTTGTGCTCTGACACATTCTTGCCCAGCATTTTCTTTTAGTTCCTTCACCATCTTGATGGCCTGTGGTGACAAATTGGGATTCTGGTTTCATTTCACTGGAATTGTTGTCTACATTACTGACCTCTTCTGTTTTGCAATAGAGTCCAAGTTCTCTTGCAATCTGCCTAGCTTTTTTCATTGTGTGCTTTGCTGACTGCCTATGTTTGAGACTATAAATTGCAGGTTCTGAGGCTGTATGAGGTCTTCTTACAGTTAGAACATTATCTGCTGAGTCAGATGACTGAAAAGTATCTAACAATCTTGGTCTGTCTGTATAGCTACTTTGACTTCTAGTAACTGCATCATCATTAACTACAAGATCATAAGCTGAATAATAATTTGACATTTTTGAATTACTTCTACGTTGTTGAAGACTCGTATTTTGACTTGTGGATGGTCGATCCAAAATATCTTGATCAATCTCAGGACGATTCCTTTGGTTAGTGGAATACGGGAAGTCCAGTTGTTCTTGATATCCATGATAACGGCTAAATCTTTTTAAATCTGCACTTCCTTGGTCAGATTGTTTGATATCAGATAATTGAGGACTTTGACCAGCAAAGTAATTCCATTTTTTCCATGCTCCTGAATATCCTATAGGTTGGCCCTTCCAATGTGAGTCATTATATACATTTCTAGAAGGTCCTAGCTCATATAAATTCTGTGGCTGAATCAGAATTTCAGGATCTCCATTTATGTTACAATCCCTTGCAGAAGGATTTTCCATATTTACCGGAAATTCAGAGTTTCTTAATCCGTGTCTAATATCAGATGGTCTTTCATAACTTGATTCAAGTGGTCTTCTTGAGTTAACAGAAAAATCTATGTTTGGTCTTCTGGAAAACCTTTCAACACAATATCTTGAATTACTATGATCAAATGGATGAATGTTTTTATACTCATCACATTCATATGCATGGTTATCAAAGTTTTGAAAATTTCTATGAGCCATTTTGTTTTGTTTTGAAGAAATCTTCCAATTTAGTAATATGTTCTTTTGTTAAAACAGAGCAAGAGAGCTAAAAAAAATACTGTCTAACTCACTGGTTTAATGATAAAGACTGCATGCGATTGTGTAATCCAAAGTTCAAGTATATTTGGAAGATAGTTGCTATGGCAATAATGTATTTGTCGTAGTTACAGCTAAACTTTGTAACAGCTTATAAATTATAGGATAACAAAAGCAGTAAATGTTTAATGTTCACAAGAAATCTGAAATTTGTAACTACTTTCTACAACCTTAATTTTTCAATTAAATAACATAATACAAAGAACTATAGATGTGCATGAAACATTGAAAGGTCTAAATAAGCCCAGTAATTCTGTTTGCACAGATTTTAAAAACATGGTACTGTCAAAAATATGTAGTCACATCAGTATCTCAATTTGATTACATCAGATAATCCAGTTTTATTGTCTGAAGTTTTTAACATGAACAAAAATTAAAATACAGTATCAAAATCCTACATATCATGAAGCTTTATGTGGGAGAAGCAATTTTCATTAAGAAAAAACATTCTTCATTGAATTTTCATTTTAAATAAATTTTTTCTTAGTTGCCTGATAATATATATATATATGTAAAATGTATGCTTACATGAAACTGTTTTACTGTATTTTTTGTGTTTTGAAACATATTTGTATCATAACATGAATTACCCAATACAAAGAGCTGTGTGGCTTACAATTTTTCAGGTTGATCAACAATATAATTTTTGTGTGTATTATGTTATTCATTAATTACGCATATAGCCTAGAATAACTGCCAACTATGTTGAAGAAACATAACAGACACAATAAATATTTCATATAAATATATATGTATAATTTAAGGAAAGTGAATGATCTGTTGATCAATCACAGCACTTCTGTTGAACTTAAGTGCTGTGCCCAGATGTCAATGAAGTTGAAGACAGCAATAAGCTGATGAAACTTTTTCATGTTCTTACCAATCATACCATTAATCATGATGGCACATGCAGATTGGCCATAAATGCATTGGCCAGCCATAAATGTCAAAACCTAAGTCTACAGGCCAATATCAATGAGGTGTAGGACAGTTACTGATTTCCCAATTACCACAAAAATTACTACTCCAACACTATTTAAAAGTTAATAGGTGTTTATTTTTATTTTATTTCAAAAGACATAACAATAGTTCATAAAGGTGATCTACACTTTTTTTTTTCCTTTACAATTCTAGAATCTAATAAAATCAACCACAATCTTTTCTTGTAAGATTATGGTAATTTAATCAAAAAACATTATTGGTGTGAAAAATAGGTGCAGCTAGAAAAGGATTGAGCAAGTGATTAAAAGGAATGAAATCAAAATTTGTGGTCAAACTAATAGCTACACTTACAACATTGATAATAATTTTACAACAAGTATTTATTCACATAATCAGCTTCATTATTAGATTATATAGTACTTTATCATCTAGCATCCATACAATTACATTTTTGGAAATACAAAAGCCTATGATTATATTAGTACACTGATTTGTATTTAATACACAGAATAGATGGAATAAAAGTCAAACTGAGAAATAACAATTTTAAGTCATACATGCCACACAAATCTTCCCCTTTCTCCACATCTTAGATGAAAGAATTGCTCACTTCATTGAACAATTAATAGTTATTGCATATGTATATTTAAGACATCTTAAATTTTTATGCAAGTATTCTACATGTAGTTTCTTAGTGCTCTTACAAATATGATGTGGAAAGGTTGTAAACTTGTGCTAATCCACTAGGTAATAAACCATAGTGATTGTTCTGTAAGAATCATACTCATTTATGTTTTTGTGTCATGTTCACGTAGAGCTAAGTTGGGCTCATTTCAAAGGATAGTGTAACGACTCACACAAGTTATCACACTTCTCTCTCTCTCTTGGATATATATAGGAATTAATAACTGAAGTGGGTAACTTGGTCTTGCTCAGTACTGTATTAGGATGTCTGTCTGACTTGAAAGTGTAGCATTATTATCATTCCAAATGCCACACAATTAATAAAGAAAATGGTAAATTTGAAACAAATCCAAATGTATATATATTTATTTATGAATAAAGATGCTTATTCTATCCTACCATTTTTGTTTGCTTTTTCTTTGTTGTTCATGTTCAATTTATTCTTGACAAAATACTTCTTGAGTGTACTACTTATTGCAGATTAGTTGTATCTTGTGTGTAGGAAACTGTTATTCATTGGTCAAAACTTCAGTACAGTTTAAGGCTGATGCATTGATGGAACACTGAATGGCCTCTTTGAAATACCTGAAGAGGTTCACATGGATTAGAAAGCTAATTTCAACAGTTAAGTGTTCTTTGAGATGTGTAGTATTAAGTGTGGTGAAGCTGTATACTTAGCCATACCACATAGTCATTTGGTTTAATGTATCAAGTGATAAGGGATACACCTTACAAAATGGATGCTTATGAAGTTATGATGCTTATTTAAAATACACCTATGCTTGTTTCATCAAGAACTGATTGAACTGGATGATACTTTACTGCTATTTTAACAAAAGTAAATTCTACTGACAGAAAAGTCACAACTCAGCTGTGATTAAATGTAATAGAAGTTGTATTACTATCATTAGCAGAATTTTTTAGATGTGTTGTTTTGATTCTCACTAACCACGCTCTTTTCAGAACTATATGTATTTTTTTGAAGTGCTTTATATTTCATGATTAGTCTTAATTTCATGTGAAACCACAATTTTTTTATGACTGGATATGAAATAATCTTAAAAATGTTATTAACTTTGTTGATGATGGTTAAAGTCTAAAATATCCAATGAGAAGTTCTAGTATATTGAAGATTTTGGTTTTTATTCCCTTAATTAGTTGTGTTTCAGTGTGGATTTTTTCAGCAATAACTGTATTACATCATACGTATTGTTTCTGATGCAATATTAAATTTCTTGGAATACTTGGTAAGTAAGAATAATTTTAAGTTTAATCACTCATCAGTGGCCTGTATAAAACATCCACAATAAGAAATTAAGCAAGGTGTATAATAGATTATTTTATAAATAGGGATAAACTGTTAGACTTTAAATAGCATACATGATTTATCATAAAACATTTAATTAGAAATAATGGTTAAGCAGTAAACTGTCAAATTACAGTTAACTGAGATGATGATTTACACATTCTATGGTAATTATGTAACCACAATATGATTTGTCAGAAGTGTAATGCATCCATGGCAGTTCTTATATTGCAAAAAAATATTTATATTTACGTATGTAAACATTATATCAATATGTGTTCATTAGTAAGAAGTAATTCAATAATTAACTCTGTAGTGGTTAGTAAAAAGGCTGTTTATTTCGAGGCACAAATAATTATTGTTTAGCGTATACTTTTAGTTATAGTAGAGGTAGTAAAATGCTTCATAGACAAATCACAAGATAAATACAAAAAGAAATATTACTCACTTCTTCGGCCTTTTGTTCACATATAAAAACAAATAAATAAACATCTAAATATGATGGGGTTTAGGAGTAAATTTTCAAGGATAGTGAACATCAGATTGTATGTTTCTCTTCCCCCACCCCACCCCAATGTTCACATATAAAAACAAATAAATAAACATCTAAATATGATGGGGTTTAGGAGTAAATTTTCAAGGATAGTGAACATCAGATTGTATGTTTCTCTTCCCCCACCCCACCCCAATAACTCTGGAGGCTGTATACACATGTAATCAGGTACCAAGTGGAGCTCAATCATTACACTAAAGCCTCTGTAAATCACATGGAGACCTTTCAACCCTGCATCCTGAGTTGAATAATTAGTACTTTTAAACCCAAGAGCAGAAATATTTTTTTTCCAGGTAGAAAAAAAGCTTCATACTTAAAAACAACCAACATAATATTTGAATTGAAATTAACTACATATAGATATAATTCCAGGAATACTGGTTTGACCACTAGTTTGTTAAAAACATGCATAAAGAAATATGCAAGTTTAATTTAGTAATTAATAATAAATCAAAATATATATATATATATATTATTACATGCTAGAAAAATGTGTTGTCATAAATCACAGAATCTTTAAAATTTTCATTACAGATGATGATGAATAGTTTGTGTATAAAAGAAACATTGTTGATTAACACATTAAAAACCAGAGCTGAAGTAAGATTGGTTTAGCAACAATACCATCTCTAAGAATGAAAGAATTGTTTGAGTAGATAACAATATTGAAAATTATTCAACAATATCATCTTCACTTAAAAAAAGTGATAAAAATACAACAGATATAAAAGGTAAGTGAATAAAGAATCTGCTTCCTGTTCTTAAATCATAAATATATTTTTCCCATTGATGACAAATAATTCCTGTATTGTAAATCTCTTCAAAATTCAAATAACAATTTACACTAAAATTTCTTATTCAGAAAGGAAGGATATTATTTTGTCTCATTTTATAATTATCATATCCACCTTTTGAAAAGCCTTCAGAACATTTCTGACACAGTTTAAAAAAATTATTCATTTCTTATACAAAATTTGAGGAAATACATCTTTTATTGTAATGTTGAAATTTACTCATAAACAATTTCCACATAATAGTTAAGTAGCAGACAAACTTTACATGTAAAAAATACATTTGTATAGGAAAAAACAAGTAAAAAGCTTCCAAATTTAATGCTGGAAAAACATCAGGTATTCTGAATTACCAACAAAAGACTATGTAATACCTAATGCTTATATTATAGCTGAAAGACAAAAATAACTTGATGTTTCCATTTGTAACTTGTTAAACATATGTTTTAACATTTACTTTAACTTTTGGGCATGTACTAGACCTAAAATGATGCCAAAAACTACACTCTAATTTAGTCATGTGGTGTAAAATAGAGCAAGATCAATGTAGTAATACTTATTTTTATTAGTCATACTGGCTTGTTATAGGGTAAGTATAGCAACAGCAGATACAGAGGTGAAGTTCCAGGGGTTCAAATCCTGCCCTTTTTATGTGAAAGTGCACACAGTATGCAATATATTTTTTATCATTCTTTGACTTTCTAAAAACTGAGAAAACAATCACTATTAAAAGCAACTTCATTACATCATTTTTCTCTTGTGAGGAAATCCTAATAAATAGAAACAAATTGAATATGCTTATGTACTGCAAGCTAAAAATCCCATTTCCCAAAGATGACAGAAAAAATCATTCACTTTCATGATGTGCCCTTGTTCATGTAACCATATTTTTAAACTGGCAAGAAACAATTGTTGAATGTGTACTTGTCGATGGACTCGAGGTCATCAGCTGTCCAATTAAATGGACAAATTCCTCAAAACTGTGTATTTTTAAAAAAATGCTTGTTTATGATTTTTTTTTCCATTTGTCCATTAACCTAACATTTGTCTGTCCTGAAAGTGCATGTCCATGAAAGATTTCCATAAGTACATTAACCTAATATGTCTCTTTTGACTCCAAAATTAGTCCATTCTCAATTTTACTTGCTTGAATTCTTTATTGTTATTTAGTTCTATTCTTGCATGGATTGGTGACAATCAGGTATGTTTATGGCCTCTTCCTCCTTATTTTACAGCTGTTGATTTTGTAGTTCTGGAAAAATACTAAGTTTATTACTACATGAGGGTTGTGGCTTGTACTCTGAGCACGAGTACAACATTTGATCCATTCAAAGGTCATATCCATGTTCAAAATACATTAGTATACTAAATTTTACCATATAAGGTGACAGATTTACCTGCTAGTAGTAAGTAACTTGTTCTCACAATATTAACCCTTTCTCAACAAATAGGTCAAAGTGCATATGTCATGAACTTTTACATTTACATTTAAAATTTAATTATAATACTTTATTATCAATGTATATTAATAAACTTGGCATTAAAACATCTCATTGATCAAATTTTAATAAAAATTTCAATTTTGTATTTTTAAAAATGCACACATGCTAAATATCACTTTCTGTATGTAGCATAACAATTTTTCAGTTCAGCATTTACTTCTACCCTCTAAGGCATTATAACATCCTGCAGAATTTTTCACTTACATTATACACATCCTCAGGTTAAACTATAAATTTTTAACAAGATAAAGTTTTGGCTTTATGCAGATATCAGCAACAAAGTAATGGTTAAACTTCATGCCTTCCACTGAGCCTCATGTTTAACCTTGTTATAAATATTC
Source organism: Tachypleus tridentatus (assembly GCF_004210375.1). Lineage (NCBI taxonomy): Eukaryota > Metazoa > Arthropoda > Merostomata > Xiphosura > Limulidae > Tachypleus > Tachypleus tridentatus. Next base: position 99,108,506 of record NC_134833.1, read on the forward strand.
TCTGATGTTTGCTATTGTATTACTTGTAATTAACAAAAGGTAAAGATTTCAATGAACTGACAACTATAGAGTCTAATAGTCTGAGAGATTCAGTAATAATTTGGACATTTGAGAGACATTTTCCCAAAATTGTGCTATTGAAGCTCTGCTTAACCAGGTGGGAGAATCATTTGAAATCATTTCTATGTTTATTAAAAAGCTAGGTAAAATATGCATGTTTTAGGCATTTCATTTTGTGTGTGTGCAAACATTTCAGATTTTTAGTTGAATAACTGAATAAAAGAATTCTGAAGCCATAATGTTATAAATAATTGTAATTTTCTGTTAAAATCTCTAGCAATTCTAGTTAGAAAAAACAAATAATTTAGATTTATTCTTTGTGGTAGTTACAATGTCATAGTTAATAAAACACATGTAAATTACTGTCTTTTTCATATAATTTCACCAAAAATAAATTTGAATTGTTCATATTAAGACCATCTACTCATTTCAAGGCAAATGCTGTAAAATATTTTATTGTTTTAAAATCTATGTTGAACTGTTACTTCAGACATTTAGTCAGACTAAAGTGTACTTAGGAGTACAATGGGTGAAGCACGACTAGCTGGTCTATGCTTAATAATCATTTGTCATTATCTTCAGATAAACACTGGTGATGTAATGAGAGAATATTCTAAAAAAAAAAATACATGTATGTGATAAAGATATGTTATTTGATTAAGTTGCATTTATACTACCAGAGACAGTTCTTATAATTAAAGTGTTTTTTTAGAGGAAAGTTTACTAGCACTCATTCAGTACAATCTAAATTTTATTGCTTGTTAATTTTTCAGGTGAATGGAACTTTTATATGATTGAATAGTATGATTATTTTTAATAATACTTTACTTTAAAGTTTTGAGCACTAATTGTGAAATTATTTTTAAAAAGTCTCTTGTATGCATTTGAAATATATAGCTCTTATTTTCAGTTTGATTTGTTCATGTATGTAGCTGTATATATATATGTCATTTTGAAATGCTGATTACTTTTGTCAGTAAATGTAGTGTAAGATATATATCAAAAATATCAAAATAATGAACAATGTTTTAATATCACCCTTATGCACACATCAAACTGCCCTAATACACAAGAAGTATGTTACTTCAAAGGTTTATGAGCATCTTATACCTAAAGTCACAAAGCACATCCCTCGAAAAATTAAAATACTTAGTAGAATAATAAGTAGAAATTTCAAACAAGCATGTTAAAAAAATTATATTTTCAAGGTTGACTATTCATTGCACCAGCAAATTTTCTCTTAAATACTCCGTCCCCAATTCAAATTGTCAACTCGCAAATATACATTTTAAATTCACAAATATATTATTGTTCTTTTATGTTTGCCCCTTTTTACAGGCTGAACTTTGCCCTTCAAAAAACTTCTGTATCTACATCTGTACATATTTACCTTTCTTCACACCATGTAACATGTCAGACTTTTAAAGTATTCTTTCATTGATTTGTAAAGTTTTCTAAATGTTACCTGTTCTACTGCAACTGACATATTTTCTTTTAATTTTATCTATTCAATTTAGATTTGTTCTGTGAAACTAAAAGAATAACATTTACTAAATACAAAAGAATGATAATCTACCTAAAATCTCTCTTCATAGCCATAGGAACTGTTAAACTTGGAACAGCTGCCAACATCTGCCACTGAAATTCTTCTTCATCAACTTCAAGAGAACTAGTTCTATCATCTCCAGGCTACAAAAATAAGTGTATATACACAAATCAATGTAACCAATAATTAGAAGTTATGCTGAAATACTTTACTAGACTAGGTACAAATGTAATTATTAAATGAATGGATGTGATATTTGAAAAAAAATTGATTGATTGATTGATTGATTTAGTGTTTTATGGCACAAAGCAGCTAGGCTATCTGTGCCAAACATCCAGTAAAAAGGTAAAAATAAAGTATTTGTAGTAAAATACATAAAAGCAAATGAAGGTAAAACAAAACATCATTGAAACACAGAAAAAGTATAAAACCAATGTTGACACCTAGTCTACAATGTTAAGAGAGAAAGCAGAGTAAAAGAAGTTGTAAAATACTTACTCTAGCAAAATGGTAATGAGCATAACCCACCAGGAAGACTAACAGGTAAGTTCAAGAACCACTGTCAGTCACCTGAAGTTGGTCTTTCCAGTCCTGGTTCAGTGTTATGCGTCATTATGGCCAGTACTAAAAGGTAAAGTAATAAAAGTGTTAAATGACATGCACCAAAAGTGTAATAACAGCTACAAAGTTGTAAAGGACTTCCTGTAGCAGAATGGTAATGATCATAACCCGCCAGGAAGACTAACAGGTAAGTATAAGAATCACCGTCAGTCACCTGAAGTTGGTCTTTCCAGTCCTGGTTCAGGGTTATGTGTCATTATGGCCAGTACTAAAAGGTAAAGTAGTAAAAAGTGTTAAATGATATGCATCAAAAGTATAATAACAACTTGCCAGGACGACTAACGAGTAGTTCAAACGGATAGTTCAAACAGCAGCGTTAGTCACCTGAAGTTGGCCTTTCCAGTCCTGGTGTCAAGTTATTTAATGTTCTGGCCATTTTCCAATGTCAAATTGAGCTATAGAGAATGAAACTGTAAAAAAGGAACCACAATTAGAAAGGTGTAATGAATAAACATCCAACACTTAAATGAGATTAAAAAGATTAATGGCCATTAAAAAACTAAAAACTTTATCAAGGTGGACAGTGTCACCATCACCAATAACACTGTCCAATGTTACTGATAAACCCTGGGAAAAAACATGTTTAAAATATTGCCGTCGTTGAGAATTGTAACGATGGCAAGAAAGTAAAATGTGGCTGATAGTGATTTGAGTGTTACACAAACTACACATTGGTGCATCAGTTCCAGATAAAAGAAAACGATGAGTTAAAAAACTGTGACCAATGCGTAGTCTAGTTAGAACAACTTCCTCCTTCCGAACTTTACGGAAGCTAGATGGCCAAAGCCCAATATAGGGTTTTATTTGAAAAAGCTTGTTGTCGCGTTGCTCACTCCAAGTGGACTGCCAGCTGGCATGGAGCCAAGCCTTGAATACAAGACCATAGTCCATGTATGGAATAGGCACAGTGGTGATAGTGCCGGAGCAGATAGATTTAGCTGCCGTGTCTGCAAGCTCATTCCCGCAAATACCAACATGGCCTGGTATCCAGAAAAACTGGATAGAAGTAGAAGTTAATAAGAAATGGGCCAGTCGGTTTGGAATATCAACAAGAACAGGGTGAGCCAACGTGTGTAGCGATTCCAGGGCCTGTATAGAACTAAGCGAGTCAGTATAAATAGTGCAGTTGGAGTACTGCTCAGCTGCAGTATGATCCAGGGCAAGAGATATGGTATATAGTTCAGCAGTGAACAGAGAAGTTGTAGAGGGCATTCTACGCGTGACTACTGAACCGCAGCAAACCATAGCAGAGTCCACTGAATTACCTGATTTGGAACCATCTGTATAAATGGGAACAGAATGATTGTTCGAAAGATGTTCATTAAATAAAAGACGGTACTTCCAATCTGGAGTATCTGCCTTTTTCAGATGACTGAAAGAAAGGTCACATTTGGGGGCTGTAATAAGCCATGGTGGGATGGGCTGACCTGTGGAATCTGCAATGTTATCCAAGAACAGACCCAATTCATCCAATTGCACCCAAATGTGAAGGCCAAACAGAGCAATGGCAGATCGTCTGTTCTGAAAAAGTATGGCCCACCGAGGAAGGAAAACTCATCCCCAGGTGGGATGCTTTGTTAAGGAACAAAGTTTCAAAGAATATTGTAAAGATAGTTGCAAACGGCGAAGGTGCAGAGAAGGTTCATGAGATTCAACGTATAAGCTTTGAACTGGAGAGGTACGGAAAGCCCCAGTGCAGAGTCGAAGTCCTTGGTGATGAATGGGGTCCAGCATCTTTAAGGCCGAAGGTTTAGCAGAGCCATAGACCATTGATCCATAGTTGAGTTTTGATTGAATAAGATCCCGATATACCTTTAACATTGAACATCGATCTGCGCCCCAACTGGTAGAAGAGAGGACATGGAGGATGGTCAGTGCTCTTGTGCATTTTACCCGAAGCTCCTTTAAGTGTGGTATAAAGGTCAGCTTACGGTCAAAGATAAGCCCCAAGAACTTGGTCTCAGGGACCACTGGCAGTGAAACTTCACCGATATGAAGTCCAGGATCAGGGTGAATACCCCGTTGGCGGCTAAAGAGAAATTAAAGCCGTTCACCATAGTCCACTTCAGTACACGATTGAGGGCAGTTTGTAGTTGCTGCTCAATATATCTCATGTTTGACGACTGACATGAGATGTGAAAGTCTTCGACATACAGCCCATTTGCAATAGTGAGAGGGAGTTGTTCAGTGATGGCATTTATCTTTATACTGAAGAGTGTGACACTCAAAACACAGAATTGAGGGACTCCAAGTTCCTGTACAAAAGAACGGGAAAGTGTCGAACCCACACGAACATGGAATCTCCTGTCCATTAAAAATTTTTTAATAAACATGGGTAAATGGCCACGTAACCCATATGTATGGAGGTCTCGCAAAACGCCATACCTCCATGTTGTATCATAAGCCTTCTCAATGTCAAAGAATATTGATACAAGATGTTGGCATTTGAGAAAGGCTTCTCTGATTGATGTTTCAAGTCGAATTAGGTGGTCTATGCTGGAGTGCTGTCGTCGGAACCCACACTGGGTGGGCGAGAGAAGGTTGTTTGATTCAAGGAACCAAACAAGACGAGCATTAACCATCCTTTCTAAGGTCTTACAGAGACAGCTCGTCAAAGCAATTGGACGGTAGTTTGAAGGAATCTTGGGATCTTTCCCTGGCTTAAAGAAAGGTAAAATAATAGCCTGGCACCAGGCATCAGGAAAAACATTCTCCTGCCAGATCTGGTTAAAGACAATCAGAAGGACATCAAGAAAAGCAGGAGATAGATGGTGCAGCATGTCATAATGAACATCATGAGGTCCAACAGATGTACTGGCAGACCAATGAAGGGCCATTTTCAGTTCCACCAGTGTAAAGGGACAAATATAGTAAAAAAAACAGTCAACTTGAAAGGAAAGAGGTGAACGCTCTGCCTGAGTCTTGATGGCCAAGAAGTTGGAGGAACAAGCAAAAGTGCTAGATACCTGGCAAAAGCTTTCACCTAGAGTATTAGCGATGCTCTGGACATCAGCCACCTTCTGACCATCAGAGAGAAAGATCGAGAGGGAGACAGAATTGTACTGCCCATTAACCTTTCAAATCCTGTCCCATATAATCTTGAAACTGGTGGTAGAAGATATGCTAGTTGTGAACTTAATCCAAGATTCCTTCTGGCTTTGACATCTTACCCACCTAGCATGTGCACGGGTCTGTTGGAAAGCGACGTGGTTCAAAAGTGTGGGATATCTACAAAAAGTATCCCAGGCCCGTTTTTGAGCCTTCTGTGCTAAGTGGCAAGCAGGATTCCACCACGGACGAAGATATCGTGGAAAACGTGTCGAGGTTTAAGGAATACACTGAGTAGCTGCTTGCATAATACAGCCAGTTACCGCTGCCACACAGTCGTCTATTGATGGCTGATTTACGATGGCAGGATCAAGTTCTGCGAGAGCAGTGAAAGTGGACCAGTCTGCCTGATCCAGCTTCCACCGGGGCACGCGGGTAGGGTGGCATCAACCACGGCCAGTCTCTCTTAAAAGGATAGGAAAATGATCACTACCTAGTGGATTACTGTCAACCCTCCATGAAAAATGAGTGAATAATGAAGGGGAGCAAACCGAGAGATCAATAGCGGTAAAGGACTGACTAGGTGCATGAAAATAAGTGGAAGAACCAGTATTGAAATGAGAAAGATTGTGATCAGAGAGCATACACTCTACAGAGCGACCCCTCGCATCACTAGCAGCACTTCCCCAGAGGGGATGATGTCCATTAAAGTCCCCCAGGATTAGAAAAGGAGACGGCAACTGTTCAACGAGAGCATCAAGGTCTGATTGATCATATGTCTCTCCAGGGGACAGGTAGAGAGAACAAACAGTGATGGTATGACCCAAGGAAACACGGATGGCTATGGCCTCCAAGGGTGTGTTGAGTGACAAAGACAGGGTGGGCACATGCTGATGAACCAATAGTGCCACCCCTCCATGTACTTGTCCATCACACAGCCTGTCATTTCTGTACAGAGAAAACTGCTGAATGGTGACTGTATCAGCAGGTTTGAGAAATGTTCTTGTAAGGAAAGACAAACAGGATGGTAGGAAGCAATCAGTGTTTTGATATCATCCAGATTAGAACGTAAACCTCGACAGTTCCATTGTATCAAGGTGGCCATTTTTAATAACGGGTAGGTGAAGTGGCTGGAGACACTTCTGTTTACGACCACGTCTTTTTTCCTTACTGTCCTTAGTCGGAGGAGGTATATCAACCTCCATGGATCCTGCCCTGGGTTGAGTGGGCAGGTCTTTATTATTGGAAGGGGATTCCAGTGACTGAGGATGCGAACGAATGATTGTTTTGCCTCTTGGGGTGGGAGAAAAAGATGTATCAGAAGAAATGCCTGTATTTGAAACTGAAGGATGTGGATCTTGAGGTTTGTTGGAATGTATGGGAGGAACAGAGATGGGTGTGGAAGTTGATTCATCAACCTTTTTTTTAACCATGGAGGTGAAAAGGCTTTTCATTTGCTCTGAAAATGATTCTCTTGGAAACACAGAGAGATCTGTCTGCACTCCCACTGTAGTTGTGGAATGATGTGCAGCAGCATATGTCTGAGATGGAGTGGTGGGCAGCAATTTCTGAGCCTCAGGATAACTAATGTTATGTATCATTTTCAAACGTTGCACCTCTTTTTCCTCCAACCATTTTGGGCAAGAACGAAAGTAGAAGGGGTGAGAACCATTGCAGTTGATGCAATGTGGGTCCATGTCACATTCATAGGCATCGTGGTCCTTGCCCCCACAACGAGCACATGTCAGGGAACCACAACATGATGTCTTTGAGTGGCCGAATCTCTGACATTGGAAACATCGGAGAGGGTTTGGAATGTATGGCTGTACCCTGCAAATGAGATAACCTGCCTTGATGGTGGCAGGTGCATGTGATGAAGTAAATGTCAAAACGAGGGTATTTGTTGGCAGTGTAACTCCATCTTTGCGAGTGGAGATGCGCCTCACTGCAGAAACTCCTTTAGTGGAGAGACCAGCAAGAATCTCTGACTCGGCGACGTTCTTCAAATCCCTCTCAACAATAACTCCTCATGATGAATTCAAAGTAGAATGAGGGGGTAACCTCAATTGGTATATCCCTGATTGCCTTTGAATTCAAAAGGAGTTCACTGTGTTGAAATGTGGATGTTTCAACCAATATGTCACCAGATCAAAGTTTCTTTACTGACTTTGGAGAGCCAGCAAGTCCCTCTAGTCCCTTCTGAATCAAAAAGGGGGACAATTGCCCTAAAGGTTTTTCCAAAATAGAATGTAATATAAGAATATGAGGTACGTGTGTTACAGATATTGAAGATTGCTGTTCAGAGTCTTCAAGATGTGGTCGCTTACCCATTAACTCTTTTTTCACTATTTTATTTAAATTTTTTCAAGGAGGATCCATAGGAAAAAAGAAAAATTTCGGTACCCACTGACCCCACCCACCATGGAGCCCTACGAGGGGACGCACTACAAAGACATGCAAGGACAATGCAGCAACGCCAGGGTTTCGTGAGCACTATACCCAAACACCAGCATCAGGCACAATGTCCACAACACCCGTTGAGAACTTCCAACACTGGTACTTGGTTGACTCTAGCCCAAATTGACCAGCCGACTGACCCAAGGGGGGCCACCCAAAGGCTGCCCATCTACAGGAATTCAAGGCCAAAGTGGTGTGTTAGGGTTGGACCCCTCAACCACCAGGATCCTCTCCTCCGCTTCACGGGTAGCCACGCACGGCAAACACGTGGGTGGATGTTTAGATCCCAGAGAAGGTAACCAGACAGAACCTTCCCTGGGAGGTTCCCTCATCATGTACAGGAATCCACACCGACAGGCTTGAAAAAAAAAAGAAGAGAGTTCTGGAACTTGAGTATAAATAGCTTACTATAATATTTACCATTCAGTTCCCCTTGCCACAGTTACTTGTGAAACAAGGACATTCAATTACAGTATCACATGTACTTTATCATGGAGAAGATTATAGTTACATAGGGCACACTGTACAGAAATCTTTTCCACTGATAAGTAAGGTGATACTCCAGAAAAGATACAACATCCCACAAGACCATTCTCTTCATCCTAAGAAGAATGGCACTGTTTTTTGTTTTATAATGCATTTTTTTCAGTCTGAAATAACATTAGATGACAAATCAGGATACATGATTCGCTTGTTTACAGACTAATTTCTTAGCTCTTCAGTAAAGATATGCAAAAGACTTGTTTTAAACCTTGATTGCCATTTGTTGGAAATACAGATTTAACTTGCTTAAAACACAGTTGAGATAGGAGAATTCATATTCTGTTCCCTAAAACATTTTCTATCAAAATCTCTTGCTATTCTATAGCTTCAATCTGATTACTTTGAGAGAAATCAACAAATCTGAGAATGTCACAGAGTAGGTAGGATGGAGAAATTTTGATGTCATGAGCACAGGATGTGTTTGTGTAGATTTATGTTTTTTCTCTTAATGAGCTCTCACATTACTGAGTTGAAACTCCACTTTCAAAGAAATGGCATTTTCCAAGAGTTGAAGGGCTTATAACCAGGGGAAAGTTAGGTGCTGAAGAGCAAAAATTGCCAAAAAAAGAAGATATACTGGTATCTGGTACATCCTGAATGGCCTGAGGTTTAACCTCAGCACACAAGAAAAGAATGCCAAAAATAATTGCATTAATGCAAGGTTTGGCAAGTCAGAAACTGGAACAATGATCTCTACATAACTCCCAAGCACTTGCATGCCAAAGTAGGTCAAACCTCGCTTTGGACAATGCCATTTATTATCATCTAAGGAAAACTGAAGGTGCTGTTGGTAGACTGTATTTGCTTGCCTAAACTTTTTTTATCAGAGCAAATAAAATCTGATGAAGGTGGTGATACATGGAGCAGTACTGAATCTCTTTGTATCAAGGAGCAAAATGCTATCTGATATTATGCAAAAACTGCTCATCCTGTCTAGCTGATTAGTGACAAAAGTGTGGTAGAATAAATTACACAAAGTTCACAAAATTCATCTACATGGAACGAAGTGTATGTAATTTCTCCATGTGATATCTGGGAGTTGTGTTCTTTTCCACCACAGAATTTAAATCAGATGATTATGGGTCCACATAAAAAGGTCTTTGTTATACTGGATTTACATGTATTTGTTTTCAAATTTCAATGAAAGTGTGTGAATCAACTTGTGAATGGTAATACAATATCTTACCAGTTTGGTTACTGGTGTTGTCAGCTGTCTAAGGCAGTAAATATTATTACATGTTTTATTATTCATAATTAAAATATTTATTTAAACAACAGCTGTAAAAGTTACTCAATATGTTTCAAGGGTTTCAAATCATTTTCAGAAGCATGAAAAAGAGTTAGTGTGTGCTATATAACTACAAGAGTCATGATAATGTGACTATTAGCTTATAATTAAAAAATGATCATACCATCTACATACTTCCTCATTTTCTAACCCTTTATCCTCATTTAAGATAAGTTGTTTTTGCTCTGTTGCATTATTTCAAGGGCTTCTCTAATATTTCCAGCAGTCATATTATTTGATTGAACCACAACAACAGTTTTGTTTCATTGGATGACATGTACAGTATAACATACACATTCAGCTAATGCAAAATTCTCACTTTTGTTTTTAACATTTCACATTCTAAACATGTGAAATCACACTGAAGCATATGGAATAACTTTTATAACCACTGATTAGTTTAAATAAAGATTTTAATTTGATATTATAAAATGTTCTTCATTTTCAACTTTAGTATTTTAACTACTTAAACAAGTTCCTTGAAATTTAGCCTCTTAATATATCAATGTATGCATAAACATGATGGATCAATGGTTCATTTACACTGCCCAAGATAACTTCAGAAACAAAACTGGAACCAGTGCACATCATTTTGTAAAAAATAAAGTAGAAAAATAATGAAATGAGTAAAGAAAATTGGCAGCATATCATGTCATAAGTGATATATGATGTGAAATTAACTGGTAAACATGATACAATACATCAAATACTTAAAGAAAAACATATCTGATGAATGACATCCTGCTGAATTATGGAACCTTCACTGAAATACTTAACTAAGGGCAGGAATGGTCCCAATTCTTGTAAGTTATATCAACCAAGTTATCATCAAAGGTCACAAGCAGGATCATTTATTGGATGGCAAAATGTTGGGATAAAAATCATAGAAATATAACATTCTTCATTTCAACTACCCTACAAAATATCCTAGTTATCATTTGGGAAATAAGTCACTTGTTTCCGATATCAAAAAAGTGGTATTTACCAAAGCTGCAAAATACTAAAGATCACGAGTACAATGTGCATAACAGATCCAACATCCCACCATATGCATTTTATTGAAGGAACCAGACTGTCACTGAAATTCAAGTTTGTTGACAGAATAGAGAATAAAGAAAGGGCAAATTTGCCTTTTCTTTTGTCTTATCTGAAACATTACCATTTACCTCCTGTTGGAACAGCATCATTACCCCACTCCACCCCAGTCATAATCGTTTTGGAATGGTAGAGGTCTGTGCACCCTAAACTGAGACTCTGTAGCACTGGCATGTACATGATTATGATTGTGTAACAATTTTACTATTATGTATTTATCTTAATATCAATGTTTGTTTTAGTTAAATATATATTTAGAAATGCATATAACTTGTACTATTAAATGTGTATTGCAAAAGTCACACCTGTTCTCTAAATCTGTAGGAGATTCTTGAATGTAAAAATCAATTGTACTGTGTGTGTATGTAATTCTACTAATTGCAGGTATTGTTGCTAACTGAACTTTTGAGAACCTTGCCTTAAAGCTTACAAAAGTTAACCAACAGCAACATGAATAGACAATTTGATGTTGTTAGTTTACTACAGCTAGTATATTATAACTATGATAAAAGCTTATTAATTGGGAAACTAAAGATATGTGACCAGCAAAGTTTATAGATTTTGAACATTACAAGCATGATTAACTTTAGATGTTAGTACTTCTTTGAAGACATTAGATACCTTTGTTGGAAAAAAAATTATCTTGTAAACAGTATTAGGCTAGCAAGTAAGTGAAGTGTAACAATATCAACTCAGAGTTAATTCACTTATAGGCACTATATGTGAAGAGTGTGAAAGCTTATAAATGGGACAAACTGGATGTAACCCATCATTAACCTGATGTACATGGACATGTTCCTTCATGTTTATTAATATTATAGAGATATATAGTATCAAAGTGAAAGTAAAACTAAGAATTACTTGTTAGAAAAATAACTAATTTAAATGGAAAATAAAGGAAACAACTGAAAATTATAGTCAGTTAAATTATGTATTCCATAAGCTTCAGAAAGAGTTTTAAAGCTGGTATGTTTAAATGTTAATCTGAATCACATTAAATTTTGTAATTTTAGAATTGAAATTTATTTTAACCACACACTTAATACTGAAATAAGAAAAGCCTTTCCTTGTTGAGTTGCTACTCTGCTGTCAATAAAAATGTGACTAAAGTTATGAATGTCTTTGACACAATGCAAGTCAAGCAATAACTAGCTTATCTATAATATTCCATCTTCCCTCCTTCCACTTAAATTATGGTACTTCAATCAGGAAGACCTACATAAGCTCTTGTTTACTGTCATGATCCAAACTATGTAGTTCAGTTTATATTTGAAGTTAACATTTTCTTTATCTGAAAATATATTTCCTATAAATACCTCCATGCAAAGAACAACTTGATCACTCATGCATCTGTCTATGAAACTTCCATGCTGCTATTCTTGATCCAAGTCCCACATAAAAATCATACGTTTAATGTAAGCTTCACTATTCTATTTTGGCACCATCATGTGAAAACAGCCACCCATAAACAGAAGGGAAACACAATCTCTTTGTGCAGTAACTCCTTTTAACACTTGCCCATGAAATAACTTAGCTTAAAATTCAAAAAAATTCATGTCATCTACATTCTTTCTAATTTTCTAACCCTTCATTCTTAGTGTGCTTGGCCACAAGATCTGAAATGACATTGTCAAGACTCTGAAGATAAAGGAGAACAGGAGGAGGATAAAAAGATACAGAAAAGAGGTGGGGTGTAGAGAAGTGGATAGATATGCTGTGCATGAAAACATGAAGAACCCATTTGTCAGAAAAATGGAAAACAAATGCTGGTAAAAAAAGAGATAGATGGAATCTAGACCCAAAAATGTAACTACTGACAAGATAAATGATAATCCTGACCATGGAAAGTAGAAGAAAACTGGGAAGCTGAAATGGAAAGAGACATGGAATTGTCTGGTCTGGAAACAGGAACAGAATGGTAAGGTTGAGAAAGATAAGAAACTATAGGAAACAAGAACTGATACCAGATCACCTCAGCTTGGGCCTCCAGTGAGTCAGACACATCCAAAAAAAGGTTCAGGGCAAAGAAATGGAACTCAAAGACAATAATAAAGGTAAGCATGAGGAAAATGTACATTAACTATAAAAGGATCTCATTCCAACAGCAAAGAAACCAAGTAAGGAGAGAGAACGAAAGAAAAAATGCAGGACAATGTGATGAAAAGAAAAGAACAAACTTCTCCAGAAAAACTCTTATCTTCCTGAGCATGAAGAAATGCCTCAGATAAAAGGTGAAGTATCAAGAGGTAATACACATCAGTGGTAAGAAAGATAAAAGCACAAAAAGTAAACACTAGAAAGGGAAATAAAAGTTGCAGGGTCCTTATCAAACAGGCAAAATAAATTTCAAAGAAGGAGAATTGAGAAGCAGAAATACAGAATAACTGTAAGACAGGAAAAAGAAGAAACAATTATACAAGGAGGATGGAGGCATATTAATGCATGTGAGAAGGTGTTTAACAAATAGATCAAGATAAGAAATGAAGACAAAGTAATGTTGAATATGAGTTTCATGTAGTAAAGCACAGGAGGAATAAAAAAAAAATGAAAAATAACATACCTGTGAAATCATGCAAAAGAGATGTTAAAAGCAAAGATTTTCCTCCATAGACAAAGCTGTGACTAGAGCAAACCCTGTTGAGGAAGATAGCTTGTTAAAATTGCCATCACCCTAATCCTATCCAAACTGTGGATAAGGAGAATAAGCTAAATGGATGGAAGGAGTAAGTCAGTCTGCACATGACAGTACACCCTCAGGTGCAAAATAAATTGATTAAAGATTTAAAATACCAAATATATGAAAAAAAGGAGAAATGTGACCAGCGGTTTCTTCTTTGAGATTAAAGTTAAGAACACGATGACTGAAGAAGGTCGAAATGTTGTTCGCACCTCTATTAAGACCTTCTCTACCCATACCAGCTGTTTTTAAATATATAATTTTCTCTACAAGTGGTTTTCTTGTCATCATGTATTGAAGGCAAGTAGGCCTGATCAAAAGACTAATTTTTTTTAATCATTAGTATGTGTTCTACAGCAAAGCCACATTGGGCTATTTGCTGTGTCCACAGAGGGGAACTGAGCCCGTGATTTTAGCTCTAAATCATTGACTTACCACTGCCCTACTTGGGGACTAAAATCATGAAAAAATTACAACTGTTATATAATCTGAGTTTCATCAAAATAATTAAATTTGCCAAATACAAAAGCAGACAGTTTGGTATAAATTACTCAAATACACTTATACAGGATGCAGACTGTATAAGTACAGCCTCTAGAAAAGCTACGATATTGTTGAAAGAATCTGCACCAGAATTAATGTTGATTTTAAAATACACTGTAGCAAAGTTAACAGTGCAACTATCAACAAGAATATCTGGATTACGGTGGGAAGGCAGGACATAAATATATGTCCTCTTTACGTAAATACAATCAGTAATGGGGAAGGAAGGAGAGTGCAAAACTAAGATTAAGTTGATACCTGCTCTGTTTCATGTTAAGAACATTCAGGACTTTAGTCACTTTTGTTTATAGCAAGAAAGCAACTTCATAAGGAAAATCTTTCCTCGTTTTAATTCTAAAAACATTTTGAAGTAACAGCAAAAAGTTTTCATACAAGACTTTACTGTGTTTGAAAAATGATTTAAAGAATAACATACCAGCACATGGTCAGGAACATCAATTCCTGCTACCTCTACTCCTGTAGTCTTCCTCACAACCTTGAAAGAGTGTCGTGATCTTTTAGACAAACCTCTTTTCCCAACTTTCTGTGATCTGTTCACTTTGAGATTGTTCTGGAGATGTACAGCAAGACTTTCTTCTGATTTCATGATTTTCTGAAAGTTTGTGGCAAGCTTACAGATTGAGCATTTCACTTTTTAGGATGGACTTTCAATGTTTACCAATTTAAAGTCTAAGCAAGAGCACTTGGCAATATGTACATATGGCTCATCTTCAGTCACAATCTTTGGATAATGCAGTTTATGTCATGATCATACTTGTCATCAGCTGATTAGAATTTGAAAATATATCAACTTCATGAATATGAACTCTATAATCCACTTTCAGTTCAAATTCTGTAGGAAAATAAATTGACTTGTTACTTTAATGAAACAATTTGTCTTCATGGTTCAGCTTAAGCAAACATTATCCATTAACTTAAACAATAAATACCACTCATAAATATATCCAACATTTTACTGCCAAATTCTCATCAACTTATTTCATACCACTACTAACTCAAACAAATTACATTTGGCTGTTATCAACCATTATGGGATAAAACCTCAATTTCACATGTTTAGTATGTCTGGTTTGATCCACTATTAGTTCAATCTATTTATAAAAGAAAACAGTTCCATAGTTTGGATACAAAGGAATCTATAAACACAATTATAAACATTTTATGAGTTTGTCTGACAATGTACCAATTTATATTTTACATTTTTTAAGTTTAACAACTCATTTATTTCCATTTTACATCAATGTCATGTGATAATCCATTATCTAATGTTAACACTGTAAAACCTGATAATTTGCCCTTTCACGTTTTATTTTGTTTGAGTATGATAATTCACTCATTCATGAGTTACATTGCTGGAGACAAATTATTTATCCATCTACAATTGGTTTTTCTTTCTCAGCAATTTAAAGTTTATAACATCAACTCAATAAAAAATACCTACACTTTACAGTTATAATATCTAAAACGTAACCTAATAAAATGTAAAAAGAATAAGAAATACTTTGTACGTAATATAACTATACTAAAATATGCAATTTTTCATATTTCATGCTCTGCCACTGCTGCAGTTTAACAGGAACACACAGCATATAACAGTAAATGTTGCATTTGAATGTAAAAGAAGTATTTTGTCTGAATAATAAGTTTTTCAGATACATATATCTTATATAGTTCATTCCTTCTTTACCATTTAAGTCTTCTATTTACCAAAGCAATTTTCTTTTAACTGATTCCTTCTTGAAAATTCACACAAATGAATCATTAATGTAATGAGGTTATTATTAATACAACAGCACATGTACTTGATAAAAGAAAACATTTGTTACTTTGTTAAACATGTAACAGCACTTTTGTTATTCATCATCTTTATACTTTGCAAGCATAAGTAATTTATTACAAGTAAAATATTATATGCAGTAAAAGGTGAAATATGTAACAGTGTATAAGCAAATGTTACAATAATGCAAAATTTAAAAAAAAATGTTTCAAAAATTACTGAGAGAGTTTCTAAAATGTAATTCCTAATTTTTCTGTTGTTTTTTAAATGCTGGAATTCCTTATTATTGGTTAAAATAGAAAGTACCTGGTATCTTTGTATACTAATATTTTTTAAAGAAAGTTTATTGAGGTATTCATATTAGTCACTGGTTTATTAAAAAATCATTACAAAAAACAAAATAATGTTCAACAATGTATTACCTATTAGGGTTCTTTAGCCTGAAACTTTAATAAATGTATACAATTTTATATATAAAGCTAAATATGCTTTCTCTGCTACTCTACTATTATTTTTTCTATAGTTTAGTCTGATAGTCTAATAAAATAGTAATCATAAATTTAACCAGTTTTAAAGAAAGTCCCTTAGCTGTTTAGAAACATTTATAATATTTATTCTTCTCTTGTTATAAAAATTAATTTGACATGTAAACCACATCAGTTAAAATCACAATAAACTAAAAATGAAAACTTGTATGTTAGTAATGTTCTGCAGTATACATTCTTTCAATTAATTTTGTGTTAGGTTTTATCATTATAAATTGCAACATAGAAATCAATGTTTTAAACACATTTGAAGCATGAATTCAATTTTTGATTTAAAAACACTGACATTTAACTCATAAAGTACAAGGTGCAATGGTTAAATCAATACTGGTATGATATAAAAGCAAACAGAAATTTAGCACTACTCATATACTTACCCTAGCTAAATAAAGTTCTCATATAACAAGACATTCAGTAAACAAATACTACTGATGTCATTAAATACACATCTGCAAAACCAAAATATCTATCAACAGTATTAAGTACAACCTAGCCAATGATAGTAGTCTACTTTCACCAGTTCAACTAGTTTGAAATACTGTTAATTCAGAATGTTGCTTAAAAACTTGATCTCTGCTAAACTACTCTCTTGGCTGCCCCTCCCCAAACAATGTTTTGTTTACAGTTACTCACAATCTCTTCTTTGTTTTTACACTTAATGCTGTCTAGAGCTCACAACAAGCCATTTTATAAATCATGTTGCTTTAAAAAAAGTAATCTAACTTAATTAACCTTATGCCTTTGCTTTCAATGTGACTAATTACATTTAGTTCCAAGAAAATATGACTCCTTCTATTGTAACTTTATCCTCAAAAGGGACTTAAGTTTATAGCACTTGTGTTTATAAATCTAAGTATGCTATACATAAACATATTACACACACATACAACTGCATTATTATTAAAGATACAAGAAACCAACATTTTTTATTGCTGATGTAGAATCATTTCACATAGTGCTGACATGCAGGGACTGGTTGCAAGGTATTAACATTTGAATTTTTCATATTAAAGAAATAAACTAATATGCACTATAAATCTACTCCAGAAACTGTTTCTGCTAGATGAAACATAATTCCAGATAATAACCATCACATAAGGAATATTAACTTCAACAACAACTTGTACTGAAATTCTCCCCTCACCACAACTTTAGACTTAAATTTATTGTAGCTGACAATGATTTTTTTTTAAATTGAAAACTTATTATTTAAAATTAAAAGCAATTACAAAGACCTAACCAATGCTCTAAGATTCTTTATTTTATGCCAGCATCTATGAGGAAAAATATGTACACAAAAAATAACTTCAAGACCTTAAAATTTTCTGTTTTTGTTAAACTATTGTTTGGTTAGTGATACTTACAACAAATGTTTTTATGTATGCAGCTTCTTGAATTTTTTCTTTTTTTCTTACAGATTTAAGTTGATAAAACAATTGGGAAATCTGGAATATATTTCAATGCTAAAAGAAAGGTCTGCTATACCTGAATTATCACAGTCGAAACAAATATAGTCAACACTTACTGTATTGTTTCTTGTTTTTTTATTACAACACAAATAGATGTGCCATAATGTAGCTTGATGTCTGAACCAACAAGTATTACACAAAAAATACAGCTCTAAAAACATTCTCTTAATCTATTTCTTTACATGTACATGAAGTTAGCATTTTAATCATCTGAAAGAAGAGATAAAATAAGATTGTTTTCTTTCCTTTCAGTAACTTCTGAGGCATGTCCAGCATTGTACCAGCAAGATAGGAAGTAAATAAATTTAAAAAATATAAATGAAAGTGACTATAACATAAAAATACTTGTTTCATTTCATAAACTAAGAACTATAAATAATTTGATTAAAATGACTAATGTTAACCCTTTGAACATCAGTTATATTTTGAAATATTTTTGGATACTAAATAATATTTACCTGCTCTTTTTACCAAACAAGTATATGCATTATTTTCTATAGGATCACCAATAATTACAAAGTGCATATCATACATACACACGTAGAATAATGTTTTTAATAATAAAAAAACAATAAAATAAAATTTGTCCTATCAAAACTGCCATTTTATATTTCCATACCTCCAACTTAATAAATCAAAAATAATATACACACCAAGTCAAGTTTAAAACTCACCAACATACAGTATAATACTCAATTTAAAAAATTACAGCAGTGTATATTATGAAAACAAACTGCAATAATAAGGTATCAAACCTACTATTGTGTTAATCTAAGGATAAACCTAACATACAGTCATCTAACTTTAACAGTAACTGGAAATTCAAGGGCTTTTATGTGGAAGATTACGGTAGTAACTTGTCACATCTAAAAAAGCAGAGGACTTGGTATTAAGACAGACAAGCAGACATTGTTAATAAATTAAAAAGAATAACACAAACTGACAGACAACTGGAAGTGTTAGGACTATTTCAGGATGTTAAGAGGTCAAACGTATCCTCATAGTTAATACTACTACTGACTAAACATCTAACATACAATAATTTTGTTGTTGTTTTTTTGAATTTCACATATAGCTACACAAGCCCTGAGCTAGCTGTCCCTAATTTAGCAGCATAAGTATAAATGAATGGCAGCTATTCATCACTGCTCACCACCAGCTCTTTTACCAATCAATAGTGAGATTTACCATCACATTATAATGCCCCCACAGCTGAAATAGCAAGTATGCTTGGTGTGACAAGGAATCAAACCCGCAACTCTCAGATTACAAGTCGAGCAACCTAACCAACTGGGTATGTCAGACCCATACAATAATAATAAAAATCTTTTAAAACATAAAATTATCAAATAAAGACTTTTACATGAAACTATTAACAAAATAAATGAAACTTTTCTGATACAAGAAATACTACAAACATACACAGATACACCAACTCTTTATATTATAATGCAGAAAATGAACTTTGGAAGCATATTACAAAAAAATTAAAATGCATAAAACTATCTTAAGTATCTTACAAAAAAATTAAAATGCATAAAACTATCTTAAGTATCTTACAAAAAAATTAAAATGCATAAAACTATCTTAAGTATCTTTAAATAGTATATACACACAATAAACCATTGTTATTGTTACAATGAAAAGAAATTGGAAAGAGTGTAAAAAATATGACAAACAAAAAAAATGGAGCTGAACTTCTGACCATGTTATGAAGTAACAAAATAAAAAACAGGAGCTAAAAACATATAAAAAAATAGAGCCAAATCAAAATATAAATGGTTGGTAAGAGAAAAATTACTATGTACGTATATATATATATACATATATATAAAATACAAACTTAAAAAAAATAATAAAAGCCCTCCAAGCTAGTAACAAACACTGAAATGATGGTCAAGAGCTTCCCTGAAGCACCCTAAAATTACTGTAGCTGCATCAATTTTAGTGGATCTGTATACCACTTTAAACAAATTTCTATTGTTCACTTAGATGTGTACTGATATGTGGTTAAGTGTTGTTCTTTCTGCTGACTAATAGCCTTGTTCTCAGAGAGTATGAAAAACACCATTCCACATGGCACTCTACCAAGTGGCACAAGAAAGTTAAAAAGAGAATAAAATGCAATTATAATAATGCAACCATGACTTTAAAATCAAATCACTGTAGCAGAAGTCATAATGAATGGATTGTATATATAATACAGCATTACTTGCATTGTTTCCTGGCCTGTTGATGATATCACATGCTGCTAACCTCTCTCTTGACCTGAAGACATGGCAGTAACCAGAGCACTAATATTAATTTTTGCTTTCCAGCTTATACAACAGAAATAAGAAGATAGAGTATTCAAATTTTACTTTGCAAATTTCATTCTACATAGACACAAGAAAATTTTTTTTGTATGTTTTAAAACATCCAAAAATTGCCAAACTTTTACACAATTATGTAAAGCTACTACATACTTTGTCTATTTTTCTGAAGTTGTATTCTACTGTGTTAATACTGTATAAGCACAACAAATACATAAATACCAAATTTTCATTGCATATTTTACAATCATACTTAATAATATTTCTTATTTCTAATTTAATGTATTTATTCTGTTATATTTGGGTGCTATGAATGCCATATTGATTTATTTAATTTCATTCATACTTACCATACTTCAGTAAGCATATGAATATACAGAGAAAACACACCTACAGATTTTGGTTAGTAAGTGATTTTAAATACAATAAGAGAAAAGCTGTAATGCTGCAAATTTTCATGCAAGACTTGAACTTAACCCAACTGTTTAGCACATTATTTTGCTATTTCAAAGTATAAAAATACTACTACTAAGAAATATAAATAATTCATCACAAAAAAAATTGCAGAAGAATAACTTTATGTTGTTCATCAAGTTAAATAAACTGTACTGTTCTACCTATAATATTTTTGAAATTATTAATTTATTCTGATAATTTATGGACACTATGTACACCTAATGAGAACACATGCACACTTTACTCTCAGATATTTCTATCCTCTTTCTCAAGCAGAAATGTGTATATATAAAGGTATATTTTACTATATTGAGAATTATTCATTAAACTGCACAACACATCTTCACTGTATAATTATTATTTCCAAACTTATTTATTTCTTCCTTCAAAGCATGATTATAGATATTTCTCATGTTTAACCTCCACTTTTCCCATAACAGTTTCACTACACAGATAGTATGAATACAAAACATTTAAGTTTCAATAATATTACAGCTATTGTTTTCAGTTCACCAACCACAAACAACCTTGTTCCACTATTACCATAAAGTTATCAAATTAAATCAAGTGCATAACACAAAGTACTCTAGAAATATTTCACTGTAGAACATCATGACATGCCTCAGAAAATAACAAACAATTTTCTTTAAGCTGCTGATCTCATAGAAACACAGGATACAGATTACACAACATAATAACTGTTGAGACCTATTTGCACTTTCAGTCATAACAAATGGGGAGACATCATCACTGTAGTAAACTCAGGTGGCATCTATTACATGCTCTAGAATCATCAAGTCTTAAAGCCTGACATGTTGTATCACTGCAGAACATCTTGTTCACTATAATTTGAGTAGTTTACATGCTGCTTAGTCACAATCCCTCTTTGTTTAACTTCTTCTTTCACTGTCTTACAATAAATCATTTCTTTATTCTCAAACTCATTGGCATTGGTCAACACAGATTTTTCTGTAGACACTGTGGAAATTTCACAGCTGGTAAAGGTCACATGTGATATCAACAGGAAGCATAACTTCACAATCAACTATTTACTATTTGGAGAACAACTGGATTGTTGCTCTGGTGCTCAACCAAATCATTAAACTTACGTCAATAAAATGAAATAGGAATCTTCAACACAGCCAGTATTTACTTAGCAGAGCAAACAACCTATTATTGACGTTTGTTTCTTGACCAGTATGAATCTCATCTGATGTTCTAAAATTAGATGTACACTGTTTAACTACTTCATTGGTAACTGTTAGAACCACTGTATCAGCCAGTGAATATGATTTAGCACATTTAATAATTTGATTACACCAATCGGGTAGTAATGATACCAGGGCCAGTTTCAGAGAAGATTACAACACTAATCAGAGCTGTACTCTATAAAGGAGAATTTACTTCAGAGCTTTCCCTTGCATAGAGAATTTCTTGTCTGAGTCACACAGGCATAATACTACACACCTGCAACAATGCAGTCAGTAAAGTCCATAAAATGTCTGTAGCAAATGGTATCTTCTGATACACATACTGCATAACATTTGAAGGATCTTGGAGTTAAAAAGATCTCTGAACCACAAGCTTCATCACACATTGGGCATTTTGCTTGTGGGGATTGTAAAAATGGTACTTCAATCCCTTTTATAATCCTAATTTATCAAACTATTATAAAAGATTACATGCTTCCATGGTGAGATGTTTAAGATTTAAACATTACAAACTGTTTGTAATGCTTAAACAGGATATTTAAGCATTATTACTTAAATAATAATGTATTATTATTTATAATAAACATTATAAATGTTTATAATGACTGTTTTATTATAAAACATCTTTTATAATAACAGATTATCAAAATAATTGTTTTTTGATACAATTGAGGACAGTGCCTCAATATCCAAATTGAGGCAGTTTAATTAATTCATACACTTAATTAAAAACATTAAGTGGTTTTTAATTGTATGATTAAAAACAAACATAGTTAGACTGTAGGAATCTAACTCCAACATTATGTCCAGGATCTAGACATTCTATAAAAAGCTAGTAAAAAGAGTTTTTCTGCATTTCCAATATTCCCTACTGTGCACTGAAGTTGTAATCCTGCAATGTTGTAACACAGCAAACAATCTGTCATCTGTATAAAAGTTTGTTTAAAACAGGCAGTATTATTAATTTATTTATTTTGTGTTTGTAATTCATTGGTCTTGAGGCTATTGGATGTTGTGTTTGCAATCTACTGATGTTGAGGCTATGGATATTTCTAGAAGGCCTAAATGATGGATATATAAATAGTTGCAATGAAACAATGGGAAAAAATGGGATAGTATGAAATGTTCCCATAGTAAAAATTAAGATGGATACTCCATATTACGTAGGAGATCCTGAGACCATGTGCATCAAAAGACCAATATATCACTTAATGATAAGAAACATACCAGGCAGTAAAAAGTTGAAGGAAGAGCAGAAGAAAGACCTTTCACCACAGAAACTTCAGTACAGTGCCCAAAAGGAATACAAGGACAATACAAAGAGGAAAAAACAACATAGGATTGGAAAAAGAGTACTGAACTTGGCCTAGGAAAATAGTTTTACCAGGAAAGCCTAACCCCAAGATAGTCAGAAACTTCTTTAACAAGAATGCCAACATTCAATATTTCAAGGTTAAACAGAAAGTTTTAGTTCTGCTACTTACAGCCAAAAACAAACTCACTTGCCAGTGGAAATGACCTTTCAGAGCACAGTAAGTGGTTTGCAGAATGCATTACACATATTCATTGATACGTGTAGATCACTGCTAACACTACATATACCTTCCAATTTTTTCCTTATGTTCTATCTTTTTAAAAACAGTCATACATTGGTAATTAAAACAAATGAAATCCAGTGACTTATTAACTAAAAACAGAACCAAAATATTTATTCTCAAAAAGATTCTGAAACTTTCTTGTTTGTAGATATAATTTATGGAATAATCTTTCCCACCCTTTACAGAAAAGTGGTCAGTTTGGGAATTCCCTCTTTACCCTGATCAGTAAGAATAATACCTTAGTAGTAAAAAAGTTTAACATTTCAACTGAAAATACTTGTCCTCAAAAATAAACAATTATGATAACATGTAAAAAGTATGAATTGCTATAGTCTTATTAATTCTTAAACAAAATATTTCACTTTCCAGGTTTTCATTTTAATTTAATCATTATGACATTAGTATGAAACCTCTAAGAAAAATTAAAAACAAACTTTAAAGGCAAATTTGTGTTTCCACATCATGTCTTGAGAAAGCAACTACTAAGTGTTATTTTAAAATGGTTCTTATCATATTTTTAGTTTTTTTCTCTGTTGACACAAACATCCAAGTTACACTTCACATCTTCAATCTCACATTTCTTTTCTGTTGAGTGTTAGTAGTATTATGCTTACTGAGAATATGACTATGTATCATCATTAAATGTATTATAATTCAGAGCATTTTCAGTATTTAAACGTTTTTACACATCTGCCTGATCTCAAACTAAGCAACCATATAAAAAATCTTTTAATACAGAATATGTACAGTATTCAATTAAAACTTCATATTAAAATCAAGATATCACTGAAATTAAAAACAAAAGGTTTCTCAGTTTCTTTCCATTCTATCATACTGTTATTGTTAATATTCATGTATCTTTTATCTGTATTTGACAAAATTTACAAATGAATTTTTTCATAAACAAATTAATCAACGTATAATATATATGCTTTACTAAAATTTGTACACTCGTTCTCACACTATTTGTAGCACCAGTATACAGCTTTTACAAATTACAGGGAGCATGAATATTTACTAGTATTAATAATAACATGCCATTGATGTCCCAAAATTATCAATATCATAAAATTAAAAATGCAATTATTTATATCTTCAGTTTTAAATTTAATAACGCTTGTCGTCTCTTTTTTAATAAAGATAAACTAATGCAGACTAAACACATCATCAATGAGTAAAATTGTTACTCCTTCAGCAGCATCACTGTACCTAATCCCAGTAATGTTATTTATCAGCGGTATTACACTCACTTTGTAACAACGTCACGATACCAAATGTTACTGTTATTAAATACATATTTCACACTTTTGCAAATCAGAGCAACGAAAAAAATGTACGTGATTACTTCACTTTCATGAAATTTGATTCTAATTTCTAAAACTTAATCATCATTTTCTGAACTAGAACAACAGAGTCAACCTCTCACTCCAGGAATTACCCGTAATATTTAATTAGCTGTGTGAAACTCACGTTGAAAGTATTAAACTAAACTGTAGTAGCAATAGCACTACCTTTCGGATATCGATCGTATCAACACTAGACTTAAAATAAAACCGGTTGCAGATTAAAACAAAGAAAAGAGATCTGCACCAAAACATATTATAAATTTTATGTGTTTATTGTACTTCATACTTAATATCACAAACAAATAATAAATGTCCGTGATGATGAGAAAATCCACTTGTAGAGAAAAATAATAAATGTATTGGATATGTTGTTTATTTATATATAAAAATATTATTTGTATTAGCTCAGAATTTATTTATGTAACAACGGAACTAATAAAGAGGATGTTTTTATTCCAACATTATGACAAAATAATAACAAAATAGTAAAAATGATAATTATTAATTTTAAAAGATGCACATTTATCTACATTTAAATTATAGTAGGTAAGGAGCATTGTAACCAACAGAGAGGAGTATAATGCATGAATTTCGTATCTGTTGTTTTTCAAAGAATGATTATAAATACGTAGAGGATATAAAAGATAATATTCAGGGATAGTGATTGTTTTAAATTTCGCGCAAAGCTACATAAGGGCTATCTGTTGCTAATTTAGCAGTGTAAGGCTAGAGGAAAGATAACTAGTCATCCTCACCCACCATAGTGGGATTGATCGTCACGTTATAACACCCCACGGCTGAAAGGGCGAGCATGTTTGGTGCGACCGTGATTCAAACCCGCGACCTTAGATTACGAGTCTTAACCCAGTTGGTCATGCCGGGCCCTTGTTTACCTGTATTTGCTTGTTTTTTATTGTTGTCGAAGTTCATTATAACATTTCTAGAATATACATTTTGGGGATACTTTATTTCCTTGATGACGAATAATAAAGTATCGGAATATCCAAACAGTAGTGAAAATACATAATACTCCAGAATACAGGACGTTTATATATATAAAGTTATTATCACTTTCACAAGAGGCACATACATTTCCTATTGTGTACACTATTTGGCTTTTCTTAAGGATAACTACTCATATTAATATTATGAAAATAACAATTATTCACGCTTTAGATTTGTTTGTTTGTTTGTTTTGAATTTCGCGCAAAGCTACTCCAGGGCTATCTGTTCTAGCCGTCCTTAATTTAGCAGTATAAGACAAGAGGGAAGGCAGCTAGTCATCACCACCCACCGCCAACTCTTGGGCTACTCTTTTATCAACGAGCATGTTTGGTGCGACCGGGATTCGAACTCGCGACCCTCGGATTACGAGTCGAACGCCTTAACACATTTAGCCATGCCAAGCCTCACGCTGTAGAATTGTGCATCTTCAATATTTCACAAAAAGAATGTGAAATACATAACTAATAACATATCATACAAAAATAACTAATAGAATTTTCTACAAAAAAGAGAAAAACAGACTAAATGCTGATGCATGGTTTTAGATCATTTACATGTTAAAAATCAGAATTTTTTTGTTTATTTAACAAAAACAGATAATCGGAAAGGGAGGTTTAAAAACGAGTTTAAATAGTGGGAAGCAGCTATGGTAGAATGAATAAAATTAATATGAAATAGACCACATTAGGTAAAACACACATTTCTGAATTTAGCAAAATAGACGTCAGGCCAGTTGGGGTGCATAACCAGTTTTGTTAGTATGAGATGAGTGTCGTTTCTGAAATTAACATCGTAAGATGATTACATTACTTCTGCACTGGTTAACAAAAATTTGGGAAGTTTAAAAAAACAATAAAACTCCTGGTCCAGATAATATTTCATCAAAAATTTTGAAGAGTGTTAAAGATTGGATATGTGAGCCACTTACTAGTTTTGCCAGTCCTTGAATAGTGGGCAGATACAAAAATATTAAAAGATAGCCAATGTAACTTCTCTTTTCAAGGGAGGTGATAAAATTGTTCCAGTAATTGTAGACTCATTGGTGTTACAGCAGTTTGTGGAAAGCTTTGGAAACTATGTTAAAAGATGCATTACAAAGTCATTTAACTAATTTTAGAATTTTATTGAATAGACAACATGGTTTCACTAGGGAAAGGCAAATTTTTTAACGTTCTTTGAAAAGGGTACTGTTCATTTACATTAGAGTAAGGATGAAGACGTGGTGTATCTAGATTTACGGAAAAGTATTTAGCAAGGTGCCGCATGAAATATTAGTTAAAATTGTCTCTGTAGATGTGGGGAATAAGTTATTGAATTGGATAGAAGAGTGTTCGGGTGGGAGAAGGCAGAGGGTTGTTACAAATGGAGTTCAGTCAAACTGAATTAATATCACAAGATTCAGGACTCAGTCTTAAGACCGTTGCTCTTTATTGATTTACATCAATGGCAGAGATGTAAGAATAGTCAATAAATTAGTTACATTTGCAGGTGATATTAAGGTTTTGGGTGTTGCTCGCTGTAAAGAGAGTACTTCTGATCTGTAGAAGGACTTAGATCATTCAGTGAATTTGGCAAATATATTAAAAAGGGATTTTAATTATAATAATGGAAGATAATGCATGCGGGCTATCATAATTTAGATGGAAATAACCTTAAGAGTGTCATTAAATAAAGGGATCTTGGTGTAATATTCATTAGTCTTTGAAGCCATCTAAATAGTGTGATGTTATTAGTGATAAGATAAATGGAATTTTAGGTTGTATCTACAGAAATATTGAACACAAGTCTGAAGAGGTTATAATTTCATTTTACAGGTCACTGGTTAGCCCACATTTGGAATACTGTGTTCAGTCTTGGGTTCCTTACTTCAGAACCTTCCCTCAGTGGTAAAACGAAATGTTTCTTGGCGTATAGTGCTAGAAACCAGGTTTAAATACCCGTGACGGATAGAGCAAAAATAGCCCATTGTATAGCTTTGTGCATAACTTCAAACAAACCTTATCTTAAGAAAGACGTTGAATTGTTAAAAAGGATTAAGAAAAGGATTAAAAGAATGGTACCTGGAATGGAGGGGTTGCCATATGAAAAGAGGGTGAAATCTCTAAAACGTTTTTTGTTGTTTTCCATTAAAAAAAGAATAGTTAAAGGATATGATTGGGATATTTAAGATTGTATAGTGGAAATTGATAGTATTTATGCATTATCTGTTTGTATATTTAACAGTTAAAATAGTAGGACTAGAGGACACAAATATAAATTTTAGCAGGGTAGAAGTCATCTTCGGCTAAGACACTTATTTTTCTAACACTAACAGGATAGTTGGTCTTTGGCATGGGTTGCTTTCAGATTTTGGAGAGGCAGTAAATTTAGATGAACTTAAGAAAAAGCTTGCTTAGTATATGAATGGTAATGGCTGGTTTTATGTTTCTAAGCTAATTTATAGTATGGAACAGTCGAGATGGATATGTTCCATGTTATTCAAAATTTTATACTGGTTGATTAACTTTTTTTAATTTGATGGGGTGGATTCCACCCAGCTCATATCTCCCAGTGTAACCATAAAACAGTTTTTATGTA
Source organism: Tachypleus tridentatus (assembly GCF_004210375.1). NCBI lineage: Eukaryota > Metazoa > Arthropoda > Merostomata > Xiphosura > Limulidae > Tachypleus > Tachypleus tridentatus. Next base: position 99,136,701 of record NC_134833.1, read on the forward strand.
ATGTATTTAAAAGTATGTGTATTTTCACAGCACTTTGCAGATTATCAGTGTGTACTATAGGGCTTTCGTAGAAAAATTTCAGATTTTTCAAATTAATTATTTGCTCGTGCATATTTTCTTTTCACATCCTTGACCATCCTTGCAAAATAATTTTGATTATAAAATTAAAAATACTTTCATGCATCAGAAGAGTGTCAAATTTCAAACGCAAAATCTCTATAACCTCTAAATAATTATTAATCGTTTTTTAAAGAGAAAAACTGTTATCTGTTCTTGCCACTATTGTATTTTTGTATGGGTATGGTCGATTTGACTGACCTTGTTACTACCATAAAAACTAGTAAACAGATACAACTTACGCCTTTTGCGTCCAGAATGGATAAAACTTATAACATGAAACCACAAATATTTATTTTGAATAACTTAAATCTCACAACATCAGGTATATTATGTGTATTATTGTTATTTTATTGACCTTTTTTAGTAATATTACAGGCCCAGCATGGACAAGCGTGTTAAGGCGTTCGACTCGTAATCCGAGGGTCGCGGTTTCGAATCCCGGTCGTACCAAACATGCTCGCCCTTCCAGCCGTGGGGGCATTATAATGTGACGGCCAATCCTACTATTCTTTGGTAAAAGAGTAGCCCAAGAGTTGACGGTGGATGGTGATGACTAGCTGCCTTCCATCTAGTCTTACTCTGTTAAATTAGGGGCGGCTAGCGCAGATAGCCCTCGAGTAACTTTGCGCGAAATTCAAAACAAACAAACAATATTACAGAAGCTGCAATGACGCGATGCACGTGCACTCGTGCCATATATACAATACTATAGAACTTCCATAAACAATGGGCAACTGTTTACCTTTGTCTTTTGGATCAGTATTTTGTAGAATTTAATCAGATTTAGATTTTAATCCATCACGTAAGTATATATATTATTACTATTTATAAATAAATTCCTGATTATCAGTTAAAAGAGTAGCCCAAAAGTTGGCGGTGGGTGGTGATGACTAGATGCCTTTCCTCTAATCTTACACTGCTAAATTAGGGACGGCTGGCGCAGATAGCTCTCGAGTAACTTTGCGCGAAATCAAAAAACAAAGCAAAACAAAACAGCAGTTATTTTCCTTAAAACATAGAGGTGAATAAAGAAATATAGGAAACAATAATATCTTCTACTTACGAAGTTTGTACTCGCTTACCATAAATTTCACACATGGACAATATAAAACAAAATAATTTTAGGTTTTATATATATATTTTGAAATAATAGAAATTATAAATTACTATATCAATATCACAGAATTCCAACATAATTTATCAAGCTCGTATTTGTGTCTAAAAATATATTAATTCAAGCTCCATTTTCTTTTAATTCACCACTTCTATTCTACCATGAAACGAAACGTTTCCCCATACAAACACTTTGCAAAGGCTGAGGAAAATTATAAGATTTTGATTGGTTATACAAATGCCATAGAGTTTGTTTTGTTTGATTTTGGAAATATGTACTAAGCTCCACGATAGGCTATACGAGCTCTCCCCACCACGGGTATCGAAACCCAGTTTATAGCAATGTACCACTGGGGGCATGACATAGAGAAGTAAGTGTACACGAACAAGTATTTCTAAAAATTAGAAGAGTTGGGCGGGACCTTGGTTGATTCACTAAATATATTAATATTTGAGAAAAAAGAAAAGGTAGGAGGTTCTTATTCTATATTTTAGCTTCTCGGCATTGGTAATTTTTATTTCAAATTCATAAGAAACTATAGACTTTGTAGTTGGAAATCATAAACATTAAACCACAGTTGCATTAAGCATAAAAAAGTAACATAAAAAATTGGCATTTAAGAATTTTATTTTCATGTGTACTTTTAAATTAAGAAATTAATTAATGTATGAAGTCATCCCTAGAGTAATGTCCAATTTTAGGTTCAGAAAAAGAGAAAGGATTTCAAATACTTTTAATGTTATTTAATCAATAATGTATGCTCTATTATTATTAACTACTTCCTTCCAAAGATTCACAAGCTTCTGAATGCCACTTTTATGAAAGTATTGAGGTTTAGAGGAAAGGAATGTAGAGAGGGTAGTTTTGACATCTCCATGTGTTCCAAGCTCTTGTTCCATCAAGATAGTTTTGCAAACTTTGGAATAGATGATAATTAGATGGGCCAAAGTTTGAAGAATAAGGAGGATGTGGTAGTTTTTCCCAGTCTCTTCAACCTTTGCAGATGTGATCGTTGCTGTATGGGGCCGTGTATTATCCTGGTGTAACACAACACCTTTACAATTGATCAAAGCAGGCCTCTTTTCTTTCAGTGCAGCATTCAAGCACTCTAACTGTTCACAATACAAGTCTGATGTAATTGTTAGATTGAGTGGCAGCAACTCAAAGTGGATCACACCAACAACGTCTCACCAAACGCTTAACAAGACTTTCCTAAGGTGGATATCTATTTTAGGCTGTGTTTCAGCCAGTTTACCTGCACTGAGCCTTTGTCTGCGGCACTTAACATTTTTACAAAATATGCACATTTCATCTCCAGTTACTAACCTGTCCAAAAACGGTGAGAAGTTTAGAGATCCACTCTTGTTCTACGCTTGGCTTCTGTCAAATCATGGGGGACACATTTTCCAAGTTTTGACATCTTTTCAAGCTGTTGCAGAGGACAGTGAACTGTTGAATGGGTCGAATTAAACTTCTGTGCTAGTTCTTCAACTGTTACAGCACAATCTCCACCAAGTGCAACCAGCAGCAAGTAATCATTAAACTCAACGGGATGACCTGAACGTGGTGCATCACTTAAGTTGTAATCACTTTATCTGAACTTTTGAAGCCACCTTCGACATTTCTTCATTGAGAGACCCCTTACCATAAACACCTTGAGTTCTTCATGTAGTTTTTGCTGCACTATTGTATATTTTAAACTCATAAAGCATTGTATGCCTAAAGTGCTTCTCAGACACATCCATCTTTATAAGGGTTTTTTTGATTACTGATCTGAAAAAGTGGAGTTGGATTAGTTTCTTTTGTTTGTCTGAACATTTTTTTTACACGTCCTACTACATATTTTAGTCATTAAAGCCTTCTATAAAGACAGAAATGATAATGCACTTTTTGTATTAAATTTTTGGACATTACTCATGGGGTGACCTGATATACTAAAATTTTAATTACAATCTACAATTTGATATCAGACTCATTGACGTACATTCATAAAATTTTACTTCAGTAATATTTTGAAGGTAAGTTTAGAAACATGATGGCTGCCTTTTTACCTCTACTAGTAACAAAACTCATCACGATAGGATTAAATATCCTGTGACACCTATACTAATATAATAACAAATTGGCAAATTACTAGCTAAACATAAAATATTAATAATATATTATTGTTTTTATGTACAATGTATATTCTGTAAATACTTATAAATAAAACTTATTACCATATGTTGTTAATCAAACTTACTAAATAACTTCTCTAATAAATGCACCTTTTTCCAATAGCTTTCTTCATTTTTGAATAGTGTAACATTTGACATTCTTCATAAATATATTTTTGTATTCACTGGCTATCAACGACCTTGATTCTGTTATTTCACGTCACATCAAATATGCTTCCCCTTTCAGCCACTAGGGCATTATAATGTTACAGTCAATCCCACTATTCGTATGTGAAAGAGTAGCAAAAGAGTTAGATGTAGATGGTAATGACGAGCTACCTTTCCTTTAGTCTTACGCTGTTTAGGGGCAGCTAGCACAGACAACCATCGTGTACTTTGCGCAAATTTCAAAACAAATAAATATATTATTTTATTTATTTATCTGCTCTATAAAGACGAAAACCCATAAGTCTGTCACGTTGGTATCTCGGCCGTTGCAGACTGATGGACATGCAATTTTGCACGAAACTTCGGTGCTTTCTGCGACGGCAGGTTTTTTCTTTCTTTTCATTTCTTCGACCCATACATATACATATAACGAACAATTCACTACTTTGGTCACATAATTAGATTCGAGACTGAGTTAGTAAAGATTGAAATGAATAATAAATGTGAATTAGGTATGCTCTTACCACACGCTAGATATTACCGTCGCATAAATATTATAATTAGTTGAAATTCTCAGTTACGTTTGCCCGGTTGTCAAAGAGACATATTGACACAACATCACCAAATTTTGTCCAGTCTGAACCCTCGGCTAAAACTCTATAATAATCTGCATGTTTTACTCGCAGCACATAACTTCAATTTTGAAAATGCCCACATTAAGGTGCACTTCTTCAGCTCAGCAGGTAAACAACGCCCAAACTGAGAAAACAGTTCAAAAAGGATACCTCTGAATTCATAATAAAATTTACCGTCTTCACCATCACAATTTTAATAATTTACAGGGTCGGACAGTTGACCAAATATAAATAAGTATTTAAGAATCAGCTCTTTTGCATGTTTCAGTCTGTCAGTATTTATCGAAAAGAAAATCTGAATACGACTTTGAAAATATACAGTAATCAAAATGATAGTCAAGCAATATGTAAAGATGACCAAAGAAAGTACTAAAGTGAGAAAGCCATTTTCCATACGTATGTTGTTACTAGATTATAATTAATTTTAGAAAACATGTTTATAAAATATATATTTATATATAACTTTCACATAAAAATAATAATCATTTCCCGTTTATTGTAATATTTTTAACGTACATGTGACTTACTCCATACATATGTAAACGAGTGCGTGACATACCAGCAATATATTATAGTAATAAATTTGAGGGTTGCTGTACTATTACTGAACTTATTTACAGTCATGTGAAAAAATTAGGACACCCTATGAAAGCCTGTGTATTTTTGTAAAAATTGTGGGTTAAAGGACAGTTAATCTCAATTGTAACAATACTGAGAGATTAAAGTAATATAACTAAACAATTAAAACTGAGAAAAGACTTCTCAAGGTCTTCTGTAAAAGGTAATTCTACAAAAATGCATATTCTAACTGAGGAAAAAGTTAGGACACCCCCAAATTTATACCTACTTAAAATGGCTCAACTCGCACACAGGTGTATCACACCAGGTGCACGTAATTAGAAGATCATTACTCAGCATTGTGAATGAGGCTCGCTGACTGTTGCAGTGAGAGTGAGCATTACTGCTGGCGGTCGAGTGTGGTGTAGTTCATTTTGTACTTGGTTTTGGGTCTGTACTAGAGTGTTTCAGCGTGTTGATTATACCGTGTACCGTACCCAGTTCCGCTTCGTTCATGTCTTTTGATCGTGTGTAGCTTCCGTGCAGTGTAGGAGTGTTTGATGTGCGTGCACGTGCCATCCGGCCCTACTCTGCTCGGCCTCGCTATCCTCCTTCGTTATAGAGTATAGACGCTTGGAACGCCGCTGTCGGGGATAGCCATGTAGATTGTTTGCAGCATTTTGGCAATGGGTATTATGTGGCGACGCTGGCGTCGGCCGCTCACGCCCGTCGCTTGCTGGACCAAGGAGACTTTCCCTTGGGAGACCAGCATGTGCCCGTGGAGCCGGCCGGACAGAACGTTAAGTGGTTCACCCTCCTGTCGGTTTTCTATGAACTGTCCCATGACGTCGTCAGGGACGTGTTGTCGACGTACGGGACCGTGCACAAGATAGAACATGAGGCGCACCAGACACGACCGACCGTTTGTACAGGGAGGGTATGTTTGAACATGAAGACACCAGTTCCGAACTTCGTATCCGTGAACGGGTTCATACGATAGCTGTGCGGGATATGTCTGGCCTTTGGACACATAGACAGAGCCTGCACTATCAAGTGTGATGTTTGTAGTGGTGGCCACACGCCCTCGCGATGTCCAAGGCGTGTGGCGACGTATGCCACGGTGGCTGCGGGGACGCCGTCATTTGCGCGACCCAAGAGGGCGAGAGCGAAGCGGCAGCACTGCCTCCCGCGTCGACTGCGGCAGCTGTGGGTGGGGTCCCCGAGGGGGTGTCTGTTCTAGCGGCTGCCGTGTCCAGGGAGGGTGAGTCACGGTCCCATGAGGAGGGCCACATCTCTCTCGCCCAGGTCGTGGAGGCTGCGTCCTCTGGGGAGGTGGATGGCATTTTGGGTGCTGTTCGGGCAGAAGGGGCCTCTGAGGAGGCTTCGGCCCATCCTTCGGGCCCAGGTTTGGACAGGTCCCTCTTGGGGTGCTGGACAGACCGCGTGCCCCTGTCGAGGCTCAAGCCTTCCTGTCGGGTGATGTAGGGGTTGGGGGCTGTGTGGACGCTCACGATCCTACCATCCCTGTAAGTGTTGGGGTAGGTCCCTTTGTGGAGGGTCCTGCCCCTCCTGTTCGGGATGGGTCGGCAGGGGTTGCTGGGGACTTCGTGGAGCCCCTGGCCTACCCTGCTAGCGCTGCTGCGGCTGGGTGTTCTGAGGGACCCTCATAATTGTGGCTCTGGATATGGTGGATGTTCCATCCCCCTTCCCCGAGGCTGTGCAGGCGCCGACCCCAACGCTGGACGAGCTTCCCTCACCCAGCTCGTTTGCCTGTTTCCTGGACTTCTCCAGTCTTCCCTGTCTCTCCGGACTGAGTGAGGACAGTAGGAAGGTGTGGGGGCTTTGCAGCTTTCTTTTGTTACCAGACCTTGATCCAATTGTTCCTGTTGTGCAGCGGCAGTGGTTGGATGTCGGCAGAAGCTGCTGCAAAGAGGGGTGGGGTCGGGTAGCTTCAAGAGGCCGCACGCCCCTCTGCCTCTGTCTCCTCTGTCAAAGCAGCAGCGGTGTGTGGAGGCCAAATGTCTTGAGGTCGGAGACGATTTGCTTGCCCTTGTTTGAAAGCTCTGTTCTATCGAGTCTGTCACCGAGTCTTGGTGGGCGGGTCTCAAGGAAGCCTGTGCCTCCTTGCTGCAGCAAGCTGGCATGTGGCTTTCGCGGACCAGCCGCCTGGCCTTGCGGGGCAAGCAGAACACATTGGCTGCTTTGCTTCATGGCGGACCGACGAATCGCTGGGTCCTCTCGAACATTGAGACACTCCAGAGGGAAATAGATTTGAACTATTCTAAACTGTTCCATGCTGCGAGAATCTCTAGTCTGATCGAATCACTCGATCCCAGAACTGCCAACAGGGTTCTGCTGTGCAAGGTATGTGAGATTACTAAGACCAGACACATCTCCAGTCTGGTGTTGCAGAATGGTGAATCGTCATCTGACATCTTCGACATTCTGGACGCGTGCCTCGGCTATTACCGCTGTTTAATTTCGGCTTCACCCGTGGACGAGGGGTTGTGGGATGACATTACTCGATTTTGCCCTCCCTCGGCCCTTCCTTTCACGACCAGCTGATAAAACCTATCAGCTTGGGTAAATGTTGGTTGGCCATTCAGTCCATGCCATTTGATAAGTGTCCTGGGCCAGATGGGCTGCCAGTGGAATTTTAGAGCCACGTGTGGCATGTTGTTGGACCATCTTTTGTCAGATTTTTTGACGACTGTCTGGCTGTGTGGTCTCTGCCACCAGGAACGCTGGATAGGCAAATTACACTTATCTGTAAGGATCCCAGCCAGTCTGAAAATCTTTCCTCATGGCATCCCATTTCTCTCCTGAATGTGGATGCAAAGATTGTTTCTTAGGTCCTGTGTGCCTGTTTGGGTGTGGCTATGCCTTCCTTGGTTCACTGCACTCAGACGTGCAGCATGCATGGCAGAAGTATCCAACAAAATTTGGTGCTTCTCAGGGACCTGTTCCACTACATCATGGATCGGGATATCCCTGCTGTCTTTGTGTCCCTCGATCAGAGCAAAGCTTTTGATCGAGTTCACCATGGATTTCTGTGGTTCATTCTGGGTAGGTGTGGTTTTGTTCAGTACATGCAAGCCTTGTACACGACTGCTTCGAGCAGGCTCTAAATTAACAGGTACCTGACGTCTTCCTTTTCCATCTTACAGGGGGTTCGTCAGGGTTGTCCATTGTCCCCAATGCTTTACGTGTTGGTTATCGAGTGCCTGCTCTCTCATCTGTACCACTCGGTGTTGGTGCGTGGTTTCCAGATGCTGGGGGGTTCGTGCGTGATGTAAGTCGCGCATGCAGACAATGTGAACCTGTTCCTTGAGAACTTAACATCGTTAGGTTCAGTGCTGGCCATCGACCATTGATACTCTCGAGCCAGTGTTGCCCAACTGAATATTTCCAAGTTTTGTGCGCGGGGATTTGGCAAATGGACCTCGTCTGCCGACTCCCCGTTTGGTCTGGATTGGACCCCCTCCCCGATCACTTGCTTCAGGGTTCGTCTTCTCGCGGGCCCTGGGACTGCTTGGGAGGGGTGGTTCAGCGTGTTGGTTCGGCAGTGTACGGTTACTGCTACTGCCCTGTTAACCTGTTTGACAGGGCAAAGGTGGTGAGGAGGAGGAGGATCCTCCCCTTGGTCTGGTACCTGGGGGCTGTCCTTCTTCTGGATGACTGCACTGCACGAGCCATCGAACGCCATGCCATGTCCTTACCTTCCTGTGGGATGACAAGCCTAAGGCCGTGTCTCTGCTCTCCTTGACGCTGCCACCTTGTGGGGGTGGTCTGGGCATCCCATGTGTCCAGACCCAGTGTCTTTCCCTTCATCTGTCTACTACCTTTCGCTGTTTGTCTTTGGAGAGTCACCCCTGTTGCCACCTCGCGAGATATTTGGTTGACATGGGTGGGCTCTTTGGTGTTCCTTTGGGCCTGCAGACACCTATGTGTTTTGACATTCCTTCCTGGTACTTTGACGCTGCTGCGGCGATCCGGCGGTGTAGTACCGTGTCTGCCGATGTACCGACGGACTCTCGTTCCCTCCACCGCCTGCTGGCCCCCGAATGTACCCATGAGATCGATCAATTTCACCTTGCTCTGCCGTGGGACGTTATTTGGGGCCGCGTCGCGCTGCGCAATGTTGGTAGCTACCTCCAGAGTTCCAGCTGGCGCGTCGTGCACTAAATCCTTCTGGTGAGGGAGCGTGCATACCTTTGGAACTCTTGTGCGACTGAGTTGTGTCCAGTGTGTCACACCCAGGTGGAGTCTGTCTTGCACAGGTTGGTCTTCTGTTCGACGTCGGCAGAGATCTGGGAGAGGGTTGCTCGCCTATTTCGGGTCCCGCTGCTCTCGGCGGAGACCATACTGTACCATGTTTCGGTCCCTGTTCCCGGCCACCTTGCCTTTTCCTTTCAGTATACCTTAACCATCTTTAATTACGTCATCTGGCTTGCTCGAAACAAATTGATTTTCGGTGTTGTACTTTTCGATGCTGGGAAAGGCCAGATATCGGCTGTTACTCCGCCTTGAGGCGGACTATCAGCGACTGGGTTCCGGACATTTTACCATCTCTGGCGGCTGAACGTCTCGCCTCTTTGTGCGTTGATGGAGGGTCGGGTGGAGCTTGGATTCTGAGCCCCCCTGCTTCCACTCTCGCATCATGTTTTTTACTGTTTTCTTTTGTATATATTTTGGGTTATTTTTTTCCAAGATATGTCTTGGATATCTTTAATGTTTTTTTTTTCCAATTGTATATATCATTGTTTGTATATATTTCATTTTTTTCTTTCCATTGTATATATTACTCTTTGTATATATTAAATATTTTTTTCATTTGTATATATTCATGTTTTTCGCTTGTATATAATTTATGTCTTTCTTTTTGTACTGTTTGCTTTGTTGTACATAAATTCAAAATTAGAGCAAAAGAGCTGTCTGAGGCCTTCAGAAAGAAAATTGTAGCAGCTTATAAGTCTGGTAAGGGATTTAAAAAGATCTCAAAGGATTTTGAAATCAGCCATTCCACTGTCCGGATAATGGTCAACAAGTGGAGGGCTTTCAAAACAACTGCCAACATGCCCAGGTCTGGTCGTCCAAGCAAGTTCACCCCGAAAGCAGACTGCAAGATGCTAAAAGAGGTCTCAAAAAAACCCTAAAATGTGATCATTGGACCTACAGCAGGCTCTGGCTACTGTAGATGTGAAAGTGCATGCCTCTACAATCAGAAAGAGACTGCACAAGTGTAATTTGCATGGAAGGTGTGCAAGGAGGAAACCTTTGCTCTCTAAGAGAAACATCAAGGCCAGACTGAAGTTTGCCAGAGAGAATGTAGACAAAGACCAGGACTTCTGGAATAATGTTCTTTGGACAGATGAGTCCAAAATTGAATTATTTGGACACCCAAACAGAGGACATGTTTGGCATAAACCAAATACAGCATTCCAGGAAAAGAACCTCATACCAACTGTGAAGCATGGAGGTGGAAGTGTCATGGTTTGGGGCTGTTTTACTGCAGCAGGACCTGGACTGCTTGCAATCATAGAATCCCCTATGCATTCTACTGTGTATCAGAGGGTGCTTGATAAACATGCGAGTCCATCTGTAAGAAAATTTTAAGCTGAAGCGGAACCAGACCTTGCAACATGACAATGACCCAAAACATACCAGTAAATCCACCAAGTACTAGCTGAGAACTAAGAAATGGAGAGTCCTTGAATGGCCGAGTCAAAACCCAGATCTTAATCTCATTGAGATGCTGTGGGGTGACTTGAAACGGGCTGTACATGCAAGAAACCCCTCAAACATCTCCCAGTGAAAGAATTCTGCATTGAGGAGTGGGGCAAACTTTCTTCAGATCGATGTCAGAGACTAGTAGATGGCTACAAGAAGCATCTCACTGCAGTTATTTCAGCCAAAGGGGAAACACTAGCTATTAGGGGGTAGGTTGTCCTAACTTTTTCCTCAGTTCGAATATGCATTTTTGTAGCATTACATTTACAGAAGATCTTGGAAAGTCGTTTTTTCAACTTTAATTGTTTAGTTATATTCCTATAATCTCTCAGTATTGTTAAAATTAAGATTAAATATCTATATCTCCAAAAATGTTACAAAAATACACAGGCTTTCATAGGGTGTCCTAATTTTTTAACATGACTATATGTATGTTCTGTTAAAAATAAATCAATTTGCTATGTGTATACATTATTTGCCAACTTATCATTTATTATACCTATATAATTGGATATTGTAAGAACTATGAGTTGCTTGTAAGTATAAGTAATTGGTTACATGCTATATTTGTGAAAATAATAATATTAATTAAAAAAAAACAATTGCTTTTTATGTTATTCTGGTATTAATTTTTTATTAATATTTACAAATTTTATGCAGTAGTAGTTATTTGCCCCAATTATGTTAATATAGTTATGCATAGCAAAGGAAGATTAACCATGACATCTGTGACATTAATATAGAATTGGTTTACTATATTTGTTTTTGTTTCCATTACATCATAATATTTCCCTATAAGAGGTACACTGAGAAATTTTGATTTAATTAGTGAGAAATATATTATTTAGTGTTAGTTCTCTTTAATCACTTTTATGATGCTATTTGTTTTAAAATGTACATTGTGTATGATGATATATCAAATGATCGTGTATATATATTTATATATATACAATAAGCTGTATATATTAAGAATGTTATATGAAATGTTGATAGTTGTATTGCAGAGTGATTTACTTGTAAGATGCATAACTTATTAATAAATTAAAATGTTTGCTATTTTTTTTTTTAAATTTGTTTCACAAGAACCCCTAAAGATAATTTTTAGATGTGTACATTTTGCACCTAGAGAAACTCAGCAAGGGGGAATGTAAATATTGTTTGCAGATCTGTACATTTAATTTTTATTATTAGCAGATAATTTCAAACTACTAGAAAATATCAATAGTTCACCTTACCTTTTTATTTCAATTCAACATAAATTTTCACTTTATATATATAGGTACCATAGCCAAATATCATTCGTGGATCTAAAGGTTTTCCTGTTAAATATAGTAATTTATAAAAAATCTTAACTTTATCTTGATGGGTTGAAAATTGTAGAACTCACAAAATGCCTTCTTTGTGAATAAACTTTGTTCTGCTTTTATACTATGAGCAGTAAGATATTAAACCCACAAAATGTTTAAAATTTCAAGTTGTTTTACTCCTGGCACCACTTCCTTATTTTAACATTAAGGGCTATGAGTGAATAATGATTACAAGCTAAGTATAACCTACAGACTTTCCTTTGCCAATTTTACTTACTAAAAATATCTATCTGAAAGAGTAAAAAAGGATATTTTTCAGTTTACCTTTCAGCTACACTGAATGTTGGACTTGATATGGTGGTGTTAGCTCTCAGTACTTTTAAATGTGTGTTGAAATCCAGATTAGAGGCTTCAGATAAATTTTAGTTAATAAATAATCTTCATATTGCTGACTTTGAATTAATTAAAATCTATTAATATAATACATAAATGATGTACAATAATGCAAGAAAATAAGTTTAATTATTTTTTATTCATACATTTGTCTTGATGTGATTACTTATTTTGAATCTTATTATCTGTTATTAACTTTCATTAGGAATTTATGTAATATAGTTTAATAGAAATTTTGTAAATTAGACTTTAGAGTTAGTAGAAAATGCAAATGACTTAAAAATATTTAGTGGAATAAATATTATAACCCACCAAGTGTCAATCATGTTCCAAGTTGGCTCCACCACAAATTGAGTAGTACACCCCTGTTTGATTACATGATTGATGTTTCTTATCTTCTTTCAGTTTTAGGCTACTGATAAGTAAATACTTAAACATTCATGATTATTTCACTATGCAGCTTAGATATATTATTTCACACTTAATTATTTTATATTTTCACATTGGCATGAGTGAATATATGTAGTTAGTTAGTAGATTAAGGGTACCAAATATATGAAGGAGAACGAGGGGCTCCTAAACCTATCGTGACTGTCTCATCCATGTCATCAAACACCCATCTGTCTATATTCAGCCCTTATTCTTCATGTACTCAAAAAATTGTTTCCTGAACTCTCCTTTTCTTGTTTCATCTATTCCAAATGCTGACCACCTTGTAAAAGCAGAAATTGACTTCATAACCAAAATAAATTCAGTGGACTGGATTAATAGGAAAGTGAGTTGAGCACCAGCCTCATAAGAGACTATTCCAGATATATACGCTCATAAAATGTATTCTTCTCAGCTGGATACTTCCTTACTCTTTTAAATATTATATTAAAAAGGGAAGACCAATGATATATATATATTTAACTATGGAATAATCACATTTTCAGATGTGGTCACAGTTGGTGGCCTAAAAGGTAGTTAGGGTCAGATTGCAGTGCATTTTCCTGTACCTCTAGTGGAAGATTCTCAGGAAAGTAGATCAGTAACAACTAAGGACTGAAAATTCTCCTAAGACTAAGTCCTCTGCATCCACATGACATTTATTAATGACAAGGTTCATTAGATCATCTCATCTGTCACATTCATTTCATCAAACACCAATCTACCTATATCCAGCCATTACTTCCCAAGTACTCATCAAACCTTATCTTAAAACTTTTCAAATCTGCACTTCTATCATGTCTAAAGTCAATTTCTTTCAAGACTGACCACCTTCTTTAAAAATAACATTTTGCCTGATTTAAAGTTGCTCATCATCCTAGTAGCCCTCCATTAAACCCTTTCCAAAAACTAAATGTCTCTCTTAAAGTAAGAAGCCTAAGACTGAATACAGTACTCTAAATGAGACCAAAGGAAAGATTTCTACGAATAAAAACAAAAGAACAATAATATGATTTTATTCATATTTAAAATTCTTGTAGATACAATTCCAAATTCTCTTTACTTTTTCTCTGACAACAATCTGGAATCTAACTGTTAAAATAAATGTATGACCTATAAATGTCTTGTTAGAGTAAACTTTGCTTTCATTATTGTTTTTTTAATTATTCACAGTAATTTTTTAAATTTGTGATGTGATTAATAAGATAATGTAAGAACTGACTTATATGTTGAATACCACTAAAGATGACACATATGACATCATTACATCCTTTGTATTACAAAGATTTAAAGTTTAATAGGAAATTTTCCAACCAATGCTTTTCATGCCAGCAGAGTAATAAATTGGCGAGATACAGTATTAACTTTGTTCTCACTCCAGTTCTATCAGTTTGATCATAAATACTGGTATTAAATAAAAATGTATTACTTAATAGCAAATTTTACATTATGAAAAAACGTGGTTTGAAATATTCTACCATCTTCAATTTGATTTAGTGGGACAGCTGTCAGTTGTAAAGTTTCTTCTAAAGGAATATTAGTATATAAAGACATTAGTACATCAAACTCTACAACAAACTTACTTATTAAATAGTAATTTTCTAAATGTTTATTTGTGGTAAAATATTTTAAAACTTTTACCAAAAAATCCAGGTATTAATGATTATACTTATGTCAATTGTCTTTATATACCTTTAAGAATTCCACTAAAAATACCTGAACGACAAAACAAAGTTATTATTATTTTTGTAGTATTAAATGATTTATTTTTTAATTTTAATATATTATTCTGTAATTTTGTTTCTTCAATCAACATGTCATCCTTTTCAAATATCCAAAACTTTGTGTCTTGTACTATAGTATTATTAATTGTAGAGATATAATCCATTTGGTTCACTAGTACTGGTTTATTAACTTCATCTGGTTTCAATATTATTATTTTACTTAAGTTTCTTTTTACTGTCAATTCTTTGTTGATAAAATTATATAGTTTATTCCCATAATTATATTCATTAAATGATGATAAGTATATTTCACTTATTTTAATTCTAGTACTATAACATGATTAGTATTGCTTTCTATTTTCTATTTTGAAACTTCTTGCAGTTATTGTTCAAAAGACAAAAAAAATTTTGTATATTAGCTTTAATGGTGGAATTACATATTTGAAGCAATGTAACAGTTCCATCTTTTCAGTTTTATTCAAAGCATAATCCAAGATGATGTTTAATGAAGTTATTACCTAGTGATACTTATTAATCAATTAAGTTTATCTAAAGTTTTGTGTTTAAATTTAACAACTTAATATATGGCATGATTATTAAGTTAGTAAAATGCTTATAATATACATAATCCATGTTTTGGAAAAAGAAGAGGCCTCTTCTTTCTTAATGACAAGAAACCCACTTGAAATAAAAATGTATGTGAGAACAGCTGGTATGGGTATTAACACTTTTATTGATTAGCAGAGAACAACGTTTTGACCTTCCTAGGAAGGTCAAAACACTGTTCTCTGCTTATCAATAAAAGTGGTAATACCAACATTGGCATCTTCTTTATATTTTAATTTTTACCCAAGTCACAATTCTAATTTATTTCAAACTGTGAAATCTTGTATAGTATCTAGTTTGTTTATTTATTTTGAATTTTGTATAAATCTGCTCAAAGTCTATTTGTACTATTCAGCTGTTCTTTAGAAATGATAGACTAGAGGAAAGACAACTAATAAATTATACTCACTACCAGCTCTTAGACTTCTTTTTTACCAATGAATTATTGGATTAACATCACATTACAATTCCTCATGGCTGAAAGGGCATACATATTTGGTGACATGGATTCAAACCTACAGTATCTAGATTGCAAAATTAAGAAATATGGGCAAAACAATCAAGAAGATCTGAAAAAATTAATTTTTGCTAATATGTTAAATACAATATTTCATTTTTTTCTGAAAAATAACAGAACAATATTATTACATACAATGAGATATTAGACTTACAAGCAGGAAATCTAAGTGCAATAATAAACCTTATAATGCAGTACAGTATAGGTAATTTACCTATCTTGCTATGCATTAATTTAAATATAATTACCAATAGAAAACATTTAAAATACTCAACAGGAAATTGCTAATTACACCTTCTTTTCTATTTAAATGATTTATATGGTATATGTGTGTGTATGAATATGTATAATTCCTTTTTTTATGTGTCTGTTAAGCTTAATCAAAATGAGTTTCTTTAGATATTTAATTCAACAACATAATAATAGCTACATAGTTTGTTCACATTATTGTATGTTATAATATCCCTTACCATTAAATTGAAATAATGATGGAAAGGTATTATTATTTGTTAATATGGAACTGACTTTCTTGTTCAGTTACTAACAACTTATATTGACTAATTATAAAATATTTTTGAAGATTTGATATCAATCTATGTGCTGCCTAAGTTGGAAAGTAGTGAAACTACTGTAGATTATAAAACTTAAGAGCGTCATAGTTGAATAGGCTGGTATAATAAATACAAAGGCCTGGCATGGCCTAGCGCGTTAAGGTGTGCACTTCGTAATCTGAGGGTTGCGGGTTCGCGCCAATCATGCTCGCCCTTTCAGCCGTGGGGGCATTATAATGTGACGGTCAATCCCACTATTCGTTGGTAAAAGAGTAGCCCAAGAGTTGGCGGTGGGTGGTGATGACTAGCTGCCTTCCCTCTAGTCTTACACTACTAAATTAGGGACGGCTAGCATAGATAGCCCTCGAGTAGCTTTGTGCGAAATTCCAAAAACAAAAAAACAATAAATACAAAAAATAATTCCAACACAGTCACTAGATTAAAATTAATCTATTGATATTTGTTAAAACATTTTCATAATTTTCAACTTGCAATTGAAACAGATTTAGGTAAAATTTGATTTCTTTGTAAGAAATGTTCAAAAACTCTAAGAAAGGATACAGGATACTATTTCTAAATGCAGTAAACTAAACTGCCATCTAGTAGAACAAGTTTTAACCACTCAGACGTAGGTTATGAACGGTGAAAGTTATGTTTGTTAAATCATAAACTTTGAACTAGTAACTCATGATATAAAATACTAAAACAATTATGTTGTGACCCAGGGTTAAACTTTGATACTTTCAGCTTTTATTATATTTTATGTTAGAAAATACTGGCTAAAAAGTGGAAAAATATTTTGAAAATTAGAAAGATATTGTCTAAGTGGATCTTTATTCACAGCGTAGCCACTTAACACATTGGATAAAAGGGGTACTTTTCCCTTCATTTCTTTGCTGTTAATGTGCAAGCACTATTATTAACAACCACTTTAAATTTATTTCGTTGTTTGTTTTTTTTTCCTACCTGCTTTCAAACAGTTAGGTGGTCATGGGCTTTGTGTGTCTGGGTATATTTATGTGTACAATTAAATGCAAGTTCATGAAAGAGAAGAAGTAAAAACAAAATTTCAGCCACAGTATAAACATCCAATACTAGGGCACAAATAATAAGAGGTGGGTCATCATGTAATGTGTCCTCATGTTTAGAGGTACTGATACTCAAATTGCACTGGGAGTACTCCATCTAACTTGATTTAAGATCTATGACTAAAAGGAAGTTGTGTTCCTTGTAATCCAAGTTATCAAGTGATGTTTCACTGTTATGTACATGCACTATATTTTGTAATAACCATTTGATTATTACAAAGTTAGGAAGATTTGTTGATTACAATATTAACAGGAGTAAATAGGCACTGTAATCCTTACATTCCAAGCTAGCAAGCTACAGGATACTCAGTAAAACCTACTTGATGACTACACATTTAGGATGGCTGGTGTTAGTAAATGTAGTTTCATGAACACCAACAATTTGTATAACTTAAAGTTATTACTAGGAGTTGAAAAACTTTTGATTCTTACTTTCTCAGCTGACCCTAGTGGCATAGCAATATGTCTACAGATTCACACCTCTAGAAACCAGTCTTCAATCCCGTAGCAGGCATCACAAAGGATAGTCCATTGTGTAGCTGTATGCTTATTTCCAAACAAACAAACTTTCTGAGCTAATGAGAAATTTCGTTTGATATGTTTATTTAGCAATTCTACAAAGATCACTCACTGCATGTAATTTACCAAGTAGTTGTGCAACTTATCCAGTACACTTAAGTGTACATATAATTGATCCATACGCAGTGAGGAAACTAATTTTTTCACCACAGAATATAAGCTAAGTTCTTATAAACCTAAGGGGGAAAAGTTCTTGTTTTACTGGATTTTGACTGTATTTATTTTTATGTGATGACATTTGAAGTGATTGAATCGATCACTAAATGGCAATATAGTATCATGATAGTTTGGCTACCAGTGATTATGGTCATCTAGGATAGTAAATGCATTTTACTGCAGAATATTGTATTTAAACTGTGTTAATCTCAGTGTGTACCAAAATATACTGTAGTAAAGATACAATATTAATCATGGCTTAAAGAATTTTAGTTGGAAAGTTTCTGTTTGACTGAATGCTGCTTATATGTTTTAATAATATGATGGAATATGTCACGTTTGATAGCTAATATGAAGCAGCATGTTACAACATAGCTAGAATAGGTAATCCATGTTGGTTATCATGATAATGGCATGCAAGCTGGAGAAAACTCTAATTTTTTTATATATTTAACATTGAAATATATTTATGTGGCAGCATATCTGCATGAACATATATCTGTATATGTGGTATTGTATATGTAAATAGTTGTTTATGAGTACTGTATAACATGAATGTATTAATTACACATGGAAAAAAATCTCAAGAAATGTATGAATGAGAATAAAGGATTTGCTCTGAATGTTAAAACTCTTGGGCTACTTTTAACCAATGAAAAATGGGATTGGCTGTAACTTCATAACACTTGCACAACTGAGAAGACAAGCATATCCAATGAATAAATTCAAACTAATAACCAGCAAATTGGTAGTTGAGTGCTCTAACTAATGTTAGAAAGTGTAATGTATTTTCAGAGGTAATAGTGAAAGATACTTTTGATTGGATTGATTCAAATATTAATGAGCACATGAAATTATATGTAAAATAAAAAAAATCTACAAACAGTAACTTATGCATCGCAACAAAAGTAAACTTGGTGCATCAAGTGCTTTATTTGATTATAGTTGAAAATTTTAAGTCAAGACAATTGAAATATTTTATAAATTTACAGTTTTACTAGCAATTTTATTGATATTCTAACAGTATATGATGCAGTTGGAAGGCATGAAAATACACAATTTGAGTATACACATAGAGACAGAAAGTAATACCTGCACAGTACTGGTTTTTAGTAGCCTCTGAAATATACTAAACTTGTACATGAAACACGTCTAATTGGATTGGTATGACGGTGTTAATGGATTCCTATAGTCAAAGGTTAGAAGTTAGTGCTTGTATGGTGATGAATGTGCTTTAATTTTTTATGTAGGAGCCATGGCCTTTCCTAATAGACTTAGGCTTTGTTTGTATACTAACCAGATACAGAAGAATGGACTGTGGTTTCATGGTAACACTTGCGAATAGTTAATCCACCAAGCATCTATAAAATACTGAACATATAATTAGGTAAGCCAGTTTCCAACAACATCGCACTGCCTAACAACAACGTACCTGTTCAGCACAAACAACCACACCATGCACACTTTGTATTTCTGGCATACTAGATGTTTTCTACACCTTTGTTTGATTTTGAAGTTTGCCTAAAAGTTTTAAAATTGTTTCATGCGAGTAGTTTGGTTTAACCTACGTCTATGAGTGATGAAACAATCGAATTACTTTTGTAAAATGTACATTTATACATGGAAAGATTTATACATTTTTTCAAAAATGTCATATTATGTATAGTTAGCCTTGTTATGTACATTTTATGGCGTTTTTAAACATCTTAGATTTTTAAGTACTTTGACAACACGCAAAAGGTTGGAGATAAGGTATTTCTATATATTTGGGATATCACATCACACATTATTTTCCTAGGCGTGACAAGACTTCCAATAGATATTGCACAAAAAACTTGCTTCTTCTTCTTCTGGAGGCCTGGCATGGCCAGGTGGTTCAGGCACTCGACTCATAATCCTAGGTTTCTGGTTCGAATCCCTATCACACCAAACATGCATGTTTTTTCAACCGTGGGAGTGCTATAATGCGATGGTCAATCCCAATAGTCCTTGGTAAAAGAGTAAACCAAGAGTTGACGGTAAGTGGTAATGAATAGCTGCTTTCCCTCTAGTCTTACACTGCTAAATTATGGACGGCTAGCACAGATAGCCCTCGAGTAGTTTTGTGCGAAATTCACATAGAAACAAACGAACATATGGCTAATTTTGTAATCATGTGTATAAGAGTATTCGAAATTTTAATCAGTCATATAAATCGTAAAAAGATTTTAAATGTTTCATTACGTGAAAAAATATAAGATCGATTTAAATAAACAAAAATAATAAATGTTCAACTGTACGTGATGGACGTCGAAGAAGATTTCTTTGACGACCGCCCTTGAAAAGACGTTTTTGCATAGGTATCGATAGAAAAATGTACGCGAGGGTGAAAAGGAAGCGAAAAGAGTCGAAAGTGCCTCCGTTGAAGAGAGGTAGAAAAAACAAATTCTAATCGATAATCTTTTCTTGAAAACTATAATCATTCCAATGGAAATTTCAAGTGGAAATTGTGGTTTTATTTAGATGTTGGCGCATGATGCTGTATATATGTAAGTTTATAGAAGAAGTCTTGGGATGGTGGAAAATACTAGTGATCGAGAGACTTTCGAAGCATATAGAAAGTATTGTGGAACGTAAACACTAGAATCAGTTTATAATTAGGTGAGCTGGTAGAGTGCTAGTCATTAACCGAAGCCTCTCTTTGATTTTATACGATCGACATTCCGAGAAACTTCACAAATGACTTTATCTGTAGGTTATTTGTAAAGGCATTGATGTGTAATTTCGTCGAAGTTTAAAGTGAAACGAAGCACTACTAGGTAATATAGTAAGGCAATTGAAATGACATGGTCGAGTCGATATAAAGAGGTATTTTTACGTTTATGTGATTTATATTTCTTCCTGTTTCCTCCGAGTAATCTGAATAACCTAGTGATTAAAAACAACGCTTGACACGTTGTTATCGGTCCTCGGTAGTATAGTGGTAAGTATCCCCGCCTGTCACGCGGGAGACCGGGGTTCGATTCCCCGCCGGGGAGTACGTGCATTTTCTTATACCCTTCATTTTAGAAGAAAATCGATTGAAACATATGTTTCTTGAAATTAAGTTCTTCGATGTTCACTGATAACATCGCCTATTCGTGTCAAGAAATGGTTATCGAACACTGCTGTTTTTGTTAAAGTATTTTATGTTATGAGTAAAAGTATTTAGAGTTCACTGTTGTTTTTTTTTAATGAGAAAGAATGTATTTCACTCGTTCAATGTCCCATACGATATTGGTGTCCCTAACGTTCTGCAACACTCTTTATCTGTGAAGTACGTAATAAGATTGATGAGCGTACATGTCATTCGTGCATTCTTTCTTGTCTTCCTCTGTGGAAAGCTTTTGTAGAATTTACGAAAACAAACGTTTCACTACTGTCGCATTGCCTAATAGGAATCGATGGTTTGGGGAATTTATAAAATTAAGTGTTTTTTTTTCTCGTTTAATGTGTTCCTAAATGTTATAAAGTAGTTGTTGAGGTCTATACTATGTAAAAACTACACTGACAAACACCACACCAACATTATTTATAAAATACAATTTGATAACTGCCACGACTTCTGTATTGGAGAAACAAGTAGAAAAATGGAAACCAGATTCAAAGAACATAAAAGTCACCTTCACACGTTTTCGAACACTGCAAGTCCAATAAACACAACATAACCATAGAAAACACTCAAATACTAAATAGAGAAACAAACATAAACAAACGCAAAATTAAAGAAGCCTTACTTATACAACAACTTAAACCCGAAATAAACCAATATAAAGGAACGCCTTTATACCTATATTAATATAATAAAATAAATAATATTATATATTCAAACATCTAATACCGCCCTCTACATTTCGACACACAGTTACACAACCCCTTTCAAACATGTGGTCAGCTTCCGGTCAGTTACCTCTTTCTTTGTGAACCTGACGATGACCGAAGAAGGTCGAAACGTTGTTCGCTCTTCTATGTAAAATATTTTCCCGACCCAAACGAGCCGTTTTGCATATAAAGTTGTTACTGATGTTTTTAAAATACATTTAATATGGCTAATAGGGCCCGGCATGGCCAAGCGTGATAAGGCGTGCGACTCGTAATCTGAGAGTCGCGGGTTCGCTTTCCCTTCGCGTCAATCATGCTCGCTTTTCAGCCGTGAAGGCGTTATAATGTAACGGTCAATCCCACTATTCCTTCGTAAAAGAGTAGCCCAAGATTTCGCGGTGGGTGGTGATGACTAGCGGCCTTCCCTCTTGTCCTACAGTGCTAAATTATGGACGGCTAGCACAGATAGCCCTCGAGTAGTTTTGTGCGAAATTCACATAGAAACAAACGAACATATGGCTAATTTTGTAATCATGTGTATAAGAGTATTCGAAATTTTAATCAGTCATATAAATCGTAAAAAGATTTTAAATGTTTCATTACGTGAAAAATATAAGATCGATTTAAATAAACAAAATAATAAATGTTCAACTGTACGTGATGGACGTCTAAGAAGATTTTTTGACGACCGCCCTTGAAAAGACGTTTTGCATAGGTATCGATAGAAAAATGTACGCGAGGGTGAAAAGGAAGCGAAAAGGGTCGAATGTGCCTCCGTTGAAGAGAGCTAGAAAAACAAATTCTAATCGATAATCTTTTCTTGAAAACTATAATGATTCCAATGGAAATTTCAAGTGGAAATTGTGGTTTGATTTAGATGTTGGTCATAGAGCGCATGATGCTTATATATATGTAAGTTTGTATAAGAAGTCTTGGGATGGTGGAAAATACTAGTGATCGAGAGACTTTCGAAGCATATAGAAAGTATTGTGGAACGTAAACACTAGAATCAGTTTATAATTAGGTGAGCTGGTAGAGTGCTAGTCATTAACCGAAGCCTCTCTTTGATTTTATACGATCGACATTCCGAGAAACTTCACAAATGACTTTATCTGTAGGTTATTTGTAAAGGCATTGATGTGTAATTTCGTCGAAGTTTAAAGTGAAACGAAGCACTACTAGGTAATATAGTAAGGCAATTGAAATGACATGGTCGAGTCGATATAAAGAGGTATTTTTACGTTTATGTGATTTATACTTCTTCCTGTTTCCTCCGAGTAATCTGAATAACCTAGTGATTAAAAACAACGCTTGACACGTTGTTATCGGTCCTCGGTAGTATAGTGGTAAGTATCCCCGCCTGTCACGCGGGAGACCGGGGTTCGATTCCCCGCCGGGGAGTACGTGCATTTTCTTATACCCTTCATTTTAGAAGAACATCGATTGAAACATATGTTTCTTGAAATTAAGTTCTTCGATGTTCACTGATAACATCGTCTATTCGTGTCAAGAAATGGTTATCGAACACTGCTGTTTTTGTTAAAGTATTTTATGTTATGAGTAAAAGTATTTAGAGTTCACTGTTCTTTTTTTTTAATGAGAAAGAATGTATTTCACTCGTTCAATGTCCCATACGATATTGGTGTCCCTAACGTTCTGCAACACTCTTTATCTGTGAAGTACGTAATAAGATTGATGAGCGTACATGTCATTCGTGCATTCTTTCTTGTCTTCCTCTGTGGAAAGCTTTTGTAGAATTTACGAAAACAAACGTTTCACTACTGTCGCATTGCCTAATAGGAATCGATGGTTTGGGGAATTTATAAAATTAAGTGTTTTTTTTTCTCGTTTAATGTGTTCCTAAATGTTATAAAGTAGTTGTTGAGGTCTATACTATGTAAAAACTACACTGACAAACACCACACCAACATTATTTATAAAATACAATTTGATAACTGCCACGACTTCTGTATTGGAGAAACAAGTAGAAAAATGGAAACCAGATTCAAAGAACATGAAAAGTCACCTTCACACGTTTTCGAACACTGCAAGTCCAATAAACACAACATAACCATAGAAAACACTCAAATACTAAATAGAGAAACAAACATAAACAAACGCAAAATTAAAGAAGCGTTACTTATACAACAACTTAAACCCGAAATAAACCAATATAAAGGAACGCCTTTATACCTATATTAATATAATAAAATAAATAATATTATATATTCAAACATCTAATACCGCCCTCTACATTTCGACACACAGTTACACAACCCCTTTCAAACATGTGGTCAGCTTCCGGTCAGTTACCTCTTTCTTTGTGAACCTGACGATGACCGAAGAAGGTCGAAACGTTGTTCGCTCTTCTATGTAAAATATTTTCCCGACCCAAACGAGCCGTTTTTGCATATAAAGTTGTTACTGATGTTTTTTAAAATACATTTAATATGGCTAATAGGGCCCGGCATGGCCAAGCGTGATAAGGCGTGCGACTCGTAATCTGAGAGTCGCGGGTTCGCTTTCCCTTCGCGTCAATCATGCTCGCTTTTTCAGCCGTGAAGGCGTTATAATGTAACGGTCAATCCCACTATTCCTTCGTAAAAGAGTAGCCCAAGATTTCGCGGTGGGTGGTGATGACTAGCGGCCTTCCCTCTTGTCCTACAGTGCTAAATTATGGACGGCTAGCACAGATAGCCCTCGAGTAGTTTTGTGCGAAATTCACATAGAAACAAACGAACATATGGCTAATTTTGTAATCATGTGTATAAGAGTATTCGAAATTTTAATCAGTCATATAAATCGTAAAAAGATTTTAAATGTTTCATTACGTGAAAAAATATAAGATCGATTTAAATAAACAAAAATAATAAATGTTCAACTGTACGTGATGGACGTCTAAGAAGATTTTTTTGACGACCGCCCTTGAAAAGACGTTTTTGCATAGGTATCGATAGAAAAATGTACGCGAGGGTGAAAAGGAAGCGAAAAGGGTCGAATGTGCCTCCGTTGAAGAGAGCTAGAAAAACAAATTCTAATCGATAATCTTTTCTTGAAAACTATAATGATTCCAATGGAAATTTCAAGTGGAAATTGTGGTTTGATTTAGATGTTGGTCATAGAGCGCATGATGCTTATATATATGTAAGTTTGTATAAGAAGTCTTGGGATGGTGGAAAATACTAGTGATCGAGAGACTTTCGAAGCATATAGAAAGTATTGTGGAACGTAAACACTAGAATCAGTTTATAATTAGGTGAGCTGGTAGAGTGCTAGTCATTAACCGAAGCCTCTCTTTGATTTTATACGATCGACATTCCGAGAAACTTCACAAATGACTTTATCTGTAGGTTATTTGTAAAGGCATTGATGTGTAATTTCGTCGAAGTTTAAAGTGAAACGAAGCACTACTAGGTAATATAGTAAGGCAATTGAAATGACATGGTCGAGTCGATATAAAGAGGTATTTTTACGTTTATGTGATTTATACTTCTTCCTGTTTCCTCCGAGTAATCTGAATAACCTAGTGATTAAAACAACGCTTGACACGTTGTTATCGGTCCTCGGTAGTATAGTGGTGAGTATCCCCGCCTGTCACGCGGGAGACCGGGGTTCGATTCCCCGCCGGGGAGTACGTGCATTTTCTTATACCCTTCATTTTAGAAGAAAATCGATTGAAACATATGTTTCTTGAAATTAAGTTCTTCGATGTTCACTGATAACATCGTCTATTCGTGTCAAGAAATGGTTATCGAACACTGCTGTTTTGTTAAAGTATTTTATGTTATGAGTAAAAGTATTTAGAGTTCACTGTTTTTTTTTTAATGAGAAAGAATGTATTTCACTCGTTCAATGTCCCATACGATATTGGTGTCCCTAACGTTCTGCAACACTCTTTATCTGTGAAGTACGTAATAAGATTGATGAGCGTACATGTCATTCGTGCATTCTTTCTTGTCTTCCTCTGTGGAAAGCTTTTGTAGAATTTACGAAAACAAACGTTTCACTACTGTCGCATTGCCTAATAGGAATCGATGGTTTGGGGAATTTATAAAATTAAGTGTTTTTTTTTCTCGTTTAATGTGTTCCTAAATGTTATAAAGTAGTTGTTGAGGTCTATACTATGTAAAAACTACACTGACAAACACCACACCAACATTATTTATAAAATACAATTTGATAACTGCCACGACTTCTGTATTGGAGAAACAAGTAGAAAAATGGAAACCAGATTCAAAGAACATGAAAAGTCACCTTCACACGTTTTCGAACATGTGAAATGGTGGAAAATACTAGTGATCGAGAGACTTTCGAAGCATATAGAAAGTATTGTGGAACGTAAACACTAGAATCAGTTTATAATTAGGTGAGCTGGTAGAGTGCTAGTCATTAACCGAAGCCTCTCTTTGATTTTATACGATCGACATTTCGAGAAACTTCACAAATCACTTTATCTGTAGGTTATTTGTAAAGGCATTGATGTGTAATTTCGTCGAAGTTTAAAGTGAAACGAAGCACTACTAGGTAATATAGTAAGGCAATTGAAATGACATGGTCGAGTCGATATAAAGAGGTATATTTACGTTTATGTGATTTATACTTCTTCCTGTTTCCCTCCGAGTAATCTGAATAACCTAGTGATTAAAAACAACGCTTGACAGTAGGTATTCGGTCCTCGGTAGTATAGTGGTGGGTATCCCAGCCTATCACGCGGGAGACCGGGGTTCGATTCCCCGCCCGGGAGTACGTGTATATTTTGGAAAGCGCCGGTTCTCGTCAACGAGTACAGACGTGTTTTTCGAGCTCCTCATTGCCTTAGTGTAAATTTAACAGCTAAGCCTAGTGAGCGTGTAGTTCTGTTTTTTTTTGCTAGATTTTTATTTTTCCAAGTTGTTTGACGATGTCTTCATCAACCAAGAAGGTCATGGAAGTTATGCGTCGTACAGTTTTTGTGGAAACGACAACTTCAAGCCATGGGGACGTTATCCATTCTGTTATTTCTACGTTTGGTGCTGCTTCGGTCACTGCCGTAGTTCCTCGCCCGGGTGGATATGAGGTAACTTTTGTTCTTCCCGACGATGTGGACCTGGCTATAGATGCTGGTCTAACTGTAAATGGTGTGCACTGTTCGGCTAATGGTGTCACTAAACGTACTATTACTGTGTCATTTATGGACGTACCCGAATATATCGACGACGATATTATTCTAAATAAACTTAAAGATTATGATTGTGAGGTGAAAAGCCCTATTGTGTGGAAGAGGGACCAGGGCATATACTTAGGTATACGCCATGTTCGTGTGTGTTTTAGTGAGAAGTGTATCTCTTTGCCGTACGTAGTAAAAGTTTTTGATCCTTTGGGCAAGGCGGTATTGGTAAAAGTGAAGCATGATCGCCAGTCAAAAGTATGTAATTTATGTTTGGGGCGGATCATCTATATCGCGATTGCCCCAATTTATATGCCGACATTGTCATATGCAGGGACACGTCCGTCAACGTTGTCCCAAGCTTGTTGTTCCTCGAACTTCCTCTAGTGACGACGCTGAAGTGGCCACGCCTACTACTTCTTGTGACGCCGCTAAAGTAGACACGGCTGCTCCCTCTCGTGCAGTGCCTCATGATGTTGACACCATTTCTGTTTGTCCACGCGTTGATTCGGAGGTTCCCCTTTCAAAGAAGGCTGCAGCTACCCATCGGGTGGTGGACGATGTTTCTGCCCGACGATCGACGGTTTCTGGTGGGGCCAGGGAACGGGCAAGTAGTCACCCCTGCTGCAAGTCGCAATTTTGATCGTCACTTCCCGCCACTTCCGGTTAGTGGTGTGAGTACCGCCGGCGATGTGGAGGTGCCTCTTCCTCGTCGTTGGAGGTATGCTAGTGTGGTGGCAATGTCTCCTGGTGACACTTCTAAGAAGGGCAGTGGACGAAAACGGGTGTCGGACGTGCCAATACTACGGATATCTCGGGCGAAGGCGAAGGCGGTGTCGCAGCCTTAAATGTGTTTTTTGTGACAGTTTGTTTGTTTCAGTTCGTGTAAGACTGTCATTTATTGTTATTTGAACTTTGTGCATATTTGCTTAGATCTTTACATTTATTCTTGTTATTTTTTGTGTTTGTGACAGTTTCCTTTCAATTCTTGTACCTTTACTTTCTCTTTAGCATGGTACATTTACTAAGGGTGGGAGTTTTGAATTGTAATGGGTTGCGTAATATTAGTAAGCTGTCTTATTATCTGGATTACTTTGTTACTAATTTTGATGTTGTTTGTTTACAGGAAACGTTTTTACTGATGATTTTCCTGATGTCGTTCTGAAATTTTGGCCAGGTGTAGCTTTTTTTAATAATTCTACTTCTGGCCGACAAGGGGTTGCCATCTTGGTACAGCAGTTTTGTGTGATAATGTTACATTCGTTTCTTCTGATGGGGTGGGTAGGGTTCTGACAGTCAAATTCAATTTCGAGTCTTTGTCTTATCTGTTATCATCTGTGTACGCTCCTCGCGATATCTCCGAGCGACGGAATTTTTCCAAAACTTGGAGTATTGTTTGGATGGTTGCACAGGATTGCTTGTTGTGGGAGATTTTAATTGTGTGGTGGATGTGGCACGCGATCGATTTCCGGTCCGTTTCTACCGAGACGCCAGCCGTTCGGCTTTTGTCCAGTTTCTTAATAGGTTTGATTTGCTTGATGCGCATTCACTCATATCGCCGACTACACCTGGTTTCACATGGAAGCGTTTTGTTAATGGTGAGATGATGTCGTCACGTATTGACAGGGTTTTGCTTTCTTCTACCTTGCAGGGGACTGTCCAACGTTTCCGTACGTTGTGGTTTCCTGCTACAGATCACGCTTTATTGGGCTTCGACCTTACTCTGCGACCAATTGTCAGAGGTCCTAATTTCTGGCACTTCAATAACCAGTTATTGAGGGATGCCGAATATGTGAAAGCCATTAAGCTGTTGATCGCCAGAAGTCGTAGTTGGTCAGTTTATGGGACTGATAAAATTAAATGGTATGAACAATTGAAATGCGCGTTCCGTATACTTACCGAGCGTTATTCGATTCTTCGTGCGCGGGCATCCCGTTCTCGCAAATGTCAGCTTGAGTCGTCCATCAATCGTGAGCTTCGAAAACTGACCCGTTTCCTGGTATATCTAAGGTCAAATTGTATGAACTTGAAGATGCATTGGAGACTTTGGATCACGATACCATAGAGGGGGCGAGGATTCGATCTCATATTCGTTGGTTTGAGGAGGGTGAGAGATCTACATCTTACTTTCTTCGTATGGAAAAGGTCCGTCAAAGCAGAATTGAGTTTAGATCCATGCTCACTGATAGGGTGTGGAGGTGTCCGGTGTGGAAGATATCGCTGCTGTTTTACATCAGTATTATTCCGCACTGTACTCTAAGGATATCGTTCTGCAGGCAGACATAGATTTAGTTCTCTCATTTGTTGATCGAACTCTTTCCAGTGAACAAGCTAATATTTGTGATGCTCCATTCACGGTTCCGGAAGTTATCGCTGCTTTAGACAGTTTACCGCTGGGCAAATCTCCTGGTTTGGATGGTTTTACCTCCGAATTTTTCAAATATTTTCTACCTCTTTTTGTTGACGACTTTTTATCTGTCTTGTCTCAACTGTTTCACTCTCCACAGTTGCTCCGTACAATGTGTTCTGGGGTAATTGTTCCTATCCCGAAAGGGGATCGACGGTTGGCGGCTAACAGCCGGCCTTTGACATTGCTTTGTACTGACTATAAGCTTTTGGCCAAAGTGCTGGCTCGTCGCCTTTCGTCTGTGATCTCCAGTTTAGTTTCAGATGACCAATCCGGGTGTATACCTGGACGGGACGTTGCTGATACTCCATTAACACTCGTTTTGCTATTGCAATCTTTAGCACGTACCGGCCAGGGTGGAATTTTTGAAGCTCGATCAGATGCAAGCTTTTGATCGGGTGGCCTATGACTATCTATTTCAACTTCTTCTGCGTATGGGTTTTGGTTCTACTTTTGTTCATTGGGTTCGTCTTTGCTATACTTCTATTTCTAGTTGTGTAAAGTTTAATGGATTTCTCACTAATGATTTTGCTATTACTCGGGGTATTCGTCAAGGATGCCCCATGTCTGCTCTACTTTACGTTCTCAGTGTCGAACCGTTACGAAATATGTTAGTCCATAATGTACATATTACTGGTATTGGTGGTGATGTGCTACTCACCACGCCTTCACTTACTTATCAGCATGCTGATGATACCACCTTAACCTTACGAGACGCCGAATCTTTGCCGCATGTGTTGGATGTCTGCCAAACTTTTGGCAAAGCTACTGGTGGAAGATCAACTGGACCAAGAGTCAGGGTTTGTGGGTTGGGTGTTTGGCCTCTTCTGCAGACTTCGTCCTTGGTGAGTTGAGAATTTCCCAGGATCCTATTCGGATTTTGGGAATAATTTTCCACTCTAATTTCGATGTCATGCTGCAAGATACGTGGCAGGGTGTATTGCGCAGGGTATCTCGTGTCTTGGTGTCGTGGCGATTTCGTTCTTTGTCGCTAAAGGGTAAATCTCTTGTGGTGAACTCCTTGGTGGCATCGGTGTTATGGTACCCGTTGAATATACTCCGTTGCCAAGACAGTTTGAGGCTAGATTTCGCAAATGTATACTGGATTTTATTTGGCGGGGAGGTATACATAAAGTGGCATACGGTATTCTGATTCGGAGTTATGATTGTGGAGGTATCAACTTGGTTGATGTTAACACTCGTAAACTCGCATTCCGTTTGAAGTTGTTGCAGCGTTGTTTGGATGCTTCTTGTCCTTCCACCTTGCGACAACTTCTTTCTGGATTTTTTTTCTTGTTATGGTAATCTCTCTTTAAGCTTTCGGATTCTTCAATGCCGTATTTTGCCACGTTTTGTGAAATCGTTACCTTTCTATATTCAGGAAATGTTTCATGCCTGGAAGGTTCTTCTTGGGGATAAAGGATTGTCCCAGCTCCTCTTTCCCCAAATTTTTGATGAACCTTTGTTTTCAATCCGGCTATTGTTGATGTTCGCCACCGAACATTTCATTTTCCTGAATTTATTAACGCAGGTTTGGTTCAGGTCCGCCATTTAATGTACGAGGTGCTCCCTGCTTTTCTTCCGGTGGGGGCAGTGATTGAAATGTGTACGGACGCTGACCCGTTATTAATGCCCGCACAATTTTTCACATTTTCATATGCTCAAGGAGGCGTTGCCTGTGGAGTGGTTGCCGATTTTGTCTACCCAGCCGGCTCCTCTTCCGTCGTCCACATGTGTTGTGGATTTATATTTTCTGGACCACTCCGATAATCGAGTTCATTTTCAAGGTTTATCTCTGCGGCAACTGGTGGGATATATACAGTTTTCACTCGCTAATAACTTCCCTGCTCCATTCTACTGGGGATATTGTTCCTCCTGGAGACTGGAAACGCATTCGTAAAAAACGCTTATTCTTCTTTTGTTGGTTTTTTTTGTTTGTGATGTGGATTATTTACTCTGGTTGCGGGCGATTACCACAAATGTCAAGCTGATACATATGGACAGACATCCCACAGGGTTGTGCACTTTCTGTTCCCAGGCGCCAGAAACCATAGACCATCTGTTTTTCCAATGTCCTTTTGTACAGCCCTTGTGGTCATATGTATATAAATTATTGGCATTTTATTTTGGATGTCCCATATCAAACTGGGTATGGAGGAGATGCCTCTTAGTGGGATCTCATCCTTCGTTACCCAGGAGATGCTGGAACATATTCCGTTTAATTACAAGTTTGGCACGTCAGGTTATATGTTCTGCTCGTTCAGTTTCTTTGGCACGAAATCGCATCATTCATTTAATTTCCATGTTTAAAGTGCGTGTACGGAGACATATATATCTTCATTATCATAGATCTTTGTTACATAACTCATTAAATGTTTTTTATTCTGTGTATTCTTATGTTGGTAGCTTGGTAACCCAAGGTGCCCAAGGTTATTTCTTGTGTACGTTGTTAAGATAAGTTGTTATTTCATTATATTTTTTGTTACCAATGCAAGATCCATTGATTTCTTGTTTGTTAATGTTCATTATAATGTTTGTTGGATTACCTGCTGTTCCAATTACCTCTTTTATTTCTTTTTCCTTAATTTTATTAACTTTGTGGTAATGTTCAGCATGGTAATCTATAGAGCTATTGTTACATGCTAATTCATTAACTAGTGTTTTATTTGTTGTATTTCTGTGTATACCCCCTCGTTGAGGTGGGATAAATAAAGAGAAAAAAAAAATCCCCGCCTGTCACGCGGGAGACCGGGGTTCGATTCCCCGCCGGGGAGTACGTGAATTTTCTTATACCCTTCATTTTAGAAGAAAATCGATTGAAACATATGTTTCTTGAAATTAAGTTCGTCTATTCGTGTCAAGAAATGGTTAACGAACACTGCTGTTTTTGTTAAAATATTTTATGCTATGAGTAAAAGTATTTAGAGTTCACTGTTCTTTTTTTTTAGTGAGAAAGAATGTATTTCACTCGTTCAATGTCCCATACGATATTGGTGTCCCTAACGTTCAGCAACACTCTTTATCTGTGAAGTACGTAATAAGATTGATGAGCGTACATGTCATTCGTGCATTCTTTCTTGTCTTCCTCTGTGGAAAGCTTTTGTAGAATTTACGAAAACAAACGTTTCACTACTGTCGCATTGCCTAATAGCAATCGATGGTTTGGGGAATTTATAAAATTAAGTGTGTGTTTTTTTCTCGTTTAATGTGTTCCTAAATGTTATAAAGTAGTTGTTGAGGTCTATACTATGTAAAAACTACACTGACAAACACCACACCAACATTATTTATAAAATACAATTTGATAACTGCCACGACTTCTGTATTGGAGAAACAAGTAGAAAAATGGAAACCAGATTCAAAGAACATGAAAAGTCACCTTCACACGTTTTCGAACACTGCAAGTCCAATAAACACAACATAACCATAGAAAACACTCAAATACTAAATAGAGAAACAAACATAAACAAACGCAAAATTAAAGAAGCCTTACTTATACAACAACTTAAACCCGAAATAAACCAATATAAAGGAACGCCTTTATACCTATATTAATATAATAAAATAAATAATATAATATATTCAAACATCTAATACCGCCCTCTACATTTCGACACACAGTTACACAACCCCTTTCAAACATGTGGTCAGCTTCCGGTCAGTTACCTCTTTCTTTGTGAACCTGACGATGACCGAAGAAGGTCGAAACGTTGTTCGCTCTTCTATGTAAAATATTTTCCCGACCCAAACGAGCCGTTTTTGCATATAAAGTTGTTACTGATGTTTTTAATAATACCTTTAATATGGCTAATAGGGCCCGGCATGGCCAAGCGTGATAAGGCGTGCGACTCGTAATCTGAGAGTCGCGGGTTCGCATTCCCTTCGCGTCAATCATGCTCGCTTTTCAGCCGTGAAGGCGTTATAATGTAACGGTCAATCCCACTATTCCTTCTTAAAAGAGTAGCCCAAGATTTCGCGGTGGGTGGTGATGACTAGCGGCCTTCCCTCTTGTCCCACAGTGCTAAATTATGGACGGCTAGCACAGATAGCCCTCGAGTAGTTTTGTGCGAAATTCACATAGATACAAACGAACATATGGCTAATTTTGTAATCATGTGTATAAGAGTATTCGAAATTTTAATCAGTCATATAAATCGTAAAAAGATTTTAAATGTTTCATTACGTGAAAAAATATAAGATCGATTTAAATAAACAAAAATAATAAATGTTCAACTGTACGTGATGGACGTCGAAGAAGATTTCTTTGACGACCGCCCTTAAAAGACGTTTTGCATAGGTATCGATAGAAAAATGTACGCGAGAATGAAAAGGAAGCGAAAAGGGTCGAATGTGCCTCCGTTGAAGAGAGCTAGAAAAACAAATTCTAATCGATAATCTTTTCTTGAAAACTATAATGATTCCAATGGAAATTTCAAGTGGAAATTGTGGTTTGATTTAGATGTTGGTCATAGAGCGCATGATGCTTATATATATGTAAGTTTGTATAAGAAGTCTTGGGATGGTGGAAAATACTAGTGATCGAGAGACTTTCGAAGCATATAGAAAGTATTGTGGAACGTAAACACTAGAATCAGTTTATAATTAGGTGAGCTGGTAGAGTGCTAGTCATTAACCGAAGCCTCTCTTTGATTTTATACGATCGACATTCCGAGAAACTTCACAAATCACTTTATCTGTAGGTTATTTGTAAAGGCATTGATGTGTAATTTCGTCGAAGTTTAAAGTGAAACGAAGCACTACTAGGTAATATAGTAAGGCAATTGAAATGACATGGTCGAGTCGATATAAAGAGGTATTTTTACGTTTATGTGATTTATACTTCTTCCTGTTTCCTCCGAGTAATCTGAATAACCTAGTGATTAAAAACAACGCTTGACACGTTGTTATCGGTCCTCGGTAGTATAGTGGTGAATATCCCCGCCTGTCACGCGGGAGACCGGGGTTCGATTCCCCGCCGGGGAGTACGTGAATTTTCTTATACCCTTCATTTTAGAAGAAAATCGATTGAAACATATGTTTCTTGAAATTAAGTTCTTCGATGTTCACTGATAACATTGACTATTCGTGTCAAGAAATGGTTATCGAACACTGCTGTTTTTGTTAAAGTATTTTATGTTATGAGTAAAAGTATTTAGAGTTCACTGTTGTTTTTTTTTAATGAGAAAGAATGTATTTCACTCGTTCAATGTCCCATACGATATTGGTGTCCCTAACGTTCAGCAACACTCTTTATCTGTGAAGTACGTAATAAGATTGATGAGCGTACATGTCATTCGTGCATTCTTTCTTGTCTTCCTCTGTGGACAGCTTTTGTAGAATTTACGAAAACAAACGTTTCACTACTGTCGCATTGCCTATAGCAATCGATGGTTTGGGGAATTTATAAAATTAAGTGTGTTTTTTTTTTCTCTTTACCTCTTTCTTTGTGAACCTGACGATGACCGAAGAAGGTCGAAACGTTGTTCGCTCTCCTATGTAAAATATTTTCCCGACCCAAACGAGCCGTTTTTGCATATAAAGTTGTTACTGATGTTTTTAATAATACCTTTAATATGGCTAATAGGGCCCGGCATGGCCAAGCGTGATAAGGCGTGCGACTCGTAATCTGAGGGTCGCAGGTTCGCATTCCCTTCGCGTCAATCATGCTCGCTTTTTCAGCCGTGAAGGCGTTATAACGTGACGGTCAATCCCACTATTCCTTCGTAAAAGAGTAGCCCAAGATTTCGCGGTGGGTGGTGATGACTAGGTGCCTTCCCTCTTGTCTTACAGTGCTAAATTATGGACGGCTAGCACAGATAGCCCTCGAGTAGTTTTGTGCGAAATTCACATAGAAATAATCATGTGTATAAGAGTATTCGAAATTTTAATCAGTCATATAAATCGTAAAAAGATTTTAAATGTTTCATTACGTGAAAAGATATAAGATCGATTTAAATAAACAAAAATAATAAATGTTCAACTGTACGTGATGGACGTCGAAGAAGATTTCTTTGACGACCGCCCTTGAAAAGACGTTTTTGCATAGGTATCGATAGAAAAATGTACGCGAGGGTGAAAAGGAAGCGAAAAGGGTCGAATGTGCCTCCGTTGAAGAGAGCTAGAAAAACAAATTCTAATCGATAATCTTTTCTTGAAAACTATAATGATTCCAATGGAAATTTCAAGTGGAAATTGTGGTTTGATTTAGATGTTGGTCATAGAGCGCATGATTCTTATATATATGTAAGTTTGTATAAGAAGTCTTGGGATGGTGGAAAATACTAGTGATCGAGAGACTTCCGAAGCATATAGAAAGTATTATGGAACGTAAACACTAGAATCAGTTTATAATTAGGTGAGCTGGTAGAGTGCTAGTCATTAACCGAAGCCTCTCTTTGATTTTATACGATCGACATTCCGAGAAACTTCACAAATGACTTTATCTGTAGGTTATTTGTAAAGGCATTGATGTGTAATTTCGTCGAAGTTTAAAGTGAAACGAAGCACTACTAGGTAATATAGTAAGGCAATTGAAATGACATGGTCGAGTCGATATAAAGAGGTATTTTTACGTTTATGTGATTTATACTTCTTCCTGTTTCCTCCGAGTAATCTGAATAATCTAGTGATTAAAAACAAAGCTTGACACGTTGTTATCGGTCCTCGGTAGTATAGTGGTGAGTATCCCCGCCTGTCACGCGGGAGACCGGGGTTCGATTCCCCGCCGGGGAGTACGTGAATTTTCTTATACCCTTCATTTTAGAAGAAAATCGATTGAAACATATGTTTCTTGAAATTAAGTTCTTCGATGTTCACTAATAACATCGTCTATTCGTGTCAAGAAATGGTTATCGAACACTGGTGTTTTTGTTAAAGTATTTTATGTTATGAGTAAAAGTATTTAGAGTTCACTTTTTTTTTTTTTTTGTAGTGAGAAAGAATGTATTTCACTCGTTCAATGTCCCATACGATATTGGTGTCCCTAACGTTCAGCAACACTCTTTATCTGTGAAGTACGTAATAAGATTGATGAGCGTACATGTCATTCGTGCATTCTTTCTTGTCTTCCTCTGTGGAAAGCTTTTGTAGAATTTACGAAAACAAACGTTTCACTAATGTCGCAT
The DNA here is from genome assembly GCF_004210375.1 of Tachypleus tridentatus. NCBI lineage: Eukaryota > Metazoa > Arthropoda > Merostomata > Xiphosura > Limulidae > Tachypleus > Tachypleus tridentatus. The sequence continues at coordinate 99,173,049 of NC_134833.1, forward strand.
TGCCTAATAGCAATCGATGGTTTGGGGAATTTATAAAATTAAGTGTGTGTTTTTTTTTCGTTTAATGTGTTCCTAAATGTTATAAAGTAGTTGTTGAGGTCTATACCATGTAAAAACTACACTGACAAACACCACACCAACATTATTTATAAAATACAATTTGATAACTGCCACGACTTCTGTATTGGAGAAACAAGTAGAAAAATGGAAACCAGATTCAAAGAACATAAAAAGTCACCTTCACACGTTTTCGAACACTGCAAGTCCAATAAACACAACATAACCATAGAAAACACTCAAATACTAAATAGAGAAACAAACATAAACAAACGCAAAATTAAAGAAGCCTTACTTATACAACAACTTAAACCCGAAATAAACCAATATAAAGGAACGCCTTTATACCTATATTAATATAATAAAATAAATAATATTATATATTCAAACATCTAATACCGCCCTCTACATTTCGACACACAGTTACACAACCCCTTTCAAACATGTGGTCAGCTTCCGGTCAGTTACCTCTTTCTTTGTGAACCTGACGATGACCGAAGAAGGTCGAAACGTTGTTCGCTCTCCTATGTAAAATATTTTCCCGACCCAAACGAGCCGTTTTTGCATATAAAGTTGTTACTGATGTTTTTAATAATACCTTTAATATGGCTAATAGGGCCCGGCATGGCCAAGCGTGATAAGGCGTGCGACTCGTAATCTGAGGGTCGCAGGTTCGCATTCCCTTCGCGTCAATCATGCTCGCTTTGTCAGCCGTGAAGGCGTTATAACGTGACGGTCAATCCCTCTATTCCTTCGTAAAAGAGTAGCCCAAGATTTCGCGGTGGGTGGTGATGACTAGCTGCCTTCCCTCTTGTCTTACAGTGCTAAATTTTGGACGGCTAGCACAGATAGCCCTCGAGTAGTTTTGTGCGAAATTCACATAGAAACAAACGAACATATGGCTAATTTTGTAATCATGTGTATAAGAGTATTCGAAATTTTAATCAGTCATATAAATCGTAAAAAGATTTTAAATGTTTCATTACGTGAAAAGATATAAGATCGATTTAAATAAACAAAAATAATAAATGTTCAACTGTACGTGATGGACGTCTAAGAAGATTTCTTTGACGACCGCCCTTGAAAAGACGTTTTTGCATAGGTATCGATAGAAAAATGTACGCGAGGGTGAAAAGGAAGCGAAAAGGGTCGAATGTGCCTCCGTTGAAGAGAGCTAGAAAAACAAATTCTAATCGATTATCTTTTCTTGAAAACTATAATGATTCCAATGGAAATTTCAAGTGGAAATTGTGGTTTGATTTAGATGTTGGTCATAGAGCGCATGATTCTTATATATATGTAAGTTTGTATAAGAAGTCTTGGGATGGTGGAAAATACTAGTGATCGAGAGACTTTCGAAGCATATAGAAAGTATTGTGGAACGTAAACACTAGAATCAGTTTATAATTAGGTGAGCTGGTAGAGTGCTAGTCATTAACCGAAGCCTCTCTTTGATTTTATACGATCGACATTCCGAGAAACTTCACAAATCACTTTATCTGTAGGTTATTTGTAAAGGCATTGATGTGTAATTTCGTGAAGTTTAAAGGAAACGAAGCACTACTAGGTAATATAGTAAGGCAATTGAAATGACATGGTCGAGTCGATATAAAGAGGTATTTTTACGTTTATGTGATTTATACTTCTTCCTGTTTCCTCCGAGTAATCTAAATAACCTAGTGATTAAAAACAACGCTTGAGACGTTGTTATCGGTCCTCGGTAGTATAGTGGTGAGTATCCCCGCCTGTCACGCGGGAGATCGGGTTTCGATTCCCCGCCGGGGAGTACGTGAATTTTCTTATACCCTTCATTTTAGAAGAAAATCGATTGAAACATATGTTTCTTGAAATTAAGTTGTACGATGTTCACTAATAACATCGTCTATTCGTGTCAAGAAATGGTTATCGAACACTGGTGTTTTTGTTAAAGTATTTTATGTTATGAGTAAAAGTATTTAGAGTTCACTTTTTTTTTTTTTTTAGTGAGAAAGAATGTATTTCACTCGTTCAATGTCCCATACGATATTGGTGTCCCTAACGTTCAGCAACACTCTTTATCTGTGAAGTACGTAATAAGATTGATGAGCGTACATGTCATTCGTGCATTCTTTCTTGTCTTCCTCTGTGGAAAGCTTTTGTAGAATTTACGAAAACAAACGTTTCACTACTGTCGCATTGCCTAATAGCAATCGATGGTTTGGGGAATTTATAAAATTAAGTGTGTGTTTTTTTTTCGTTTAATGTGTTCCTAAATGTTATAAAGTAGTTGTTGAGGTCTATACCATGTAAAAACTACACTGACAAACACCACACCAACATTATTTATAAAATACAATTTGATAACTGCCACGACTTCTGTATTGGAGAAACAAGTAGAAAAATGGAAACCAGATTCAAAGAACATAAAAAGTCACCTTCACACGTTTTCGAACACTGCAAGTCCAATAAACACAACATAACCATAGAAAACACTCAAATACTAAATAGAGAAACAAACATAAACAAACGCAAAATTAAAGAAGCCTTACTTATACAACAACTTAAACCCGAAATAAACCAATATAAAGGAACGCCTTTATACCTATATTAATATAATAAAATAAATAATATTATATATTCAAACATCTAATACCGCCCTCTACATTTCGACACACAGTTACACAACCCCTTTCAAACATGTGGTCAGCTTCCGGTCAGTTACCTCTTTCTTTGTGAACCTGACGATGACCGAAGAAGGTCGAAACGTTGTTCGCTCTTCTATGTAAAATATTTTCCCGACCCAAACGAGCCGTTTTGCATATAAAGTTGTTACTGATGTTTTAATAATACCTTTAATATGGCTAATAGGGCCCGGCATGGCCAAGCGTGATAAGGCGTGCGACTCGTAATCTGAGGGTCGCGGGTTCGCATTCCCTTCGCGTCAATCATGCTCGCTTTTTCAGCCGTGAAGGCGTTATAATGTGACGGTCAATCCCACTATTCCTTCGTAAAAGAGTAGCCCAAGATTTCGCGGTGGGTGGTGATGACTAGCTGCCTTCCCTCTTGTCTTACAGTGCTAAATTATGGACGGCTAGCACAGATAGCCCTCGAGTAGTTTTGTGCGAAATTCACATAGAAACAAACGAACATATGGCTAATTTTGTAATCATGTGTATAAGAGTATTCGAAATTTTAATCAGTCATATAAATCGTAAAAGATTTTAAATGTTTCATTACGTGAAAAATATAAGATCGATTTAAATAAACAAAAATAATAAATGTTCAACTGTACGTGATGGACGTCGAAGAAGATTTCTTTGACGACCGCCCTTGAAAAGACGTTTTGCATAGGTATCGATAGAAAAATGTACGCGAGGGTGAAAAGGAAGCGAAAAGGGTCGAATGTGCCTCCGTTGAAGAGAGCTAGAAAAACAAATTCTAATCGATAATCTTTTCTTGAAAACTATAATGATTCCAATGGAAATTTCAAGTGGAAATTGTGGTTTGATTTAGATGTTGGTCATAGAGCGCATGATGCTTATATATATGTAAGTTTGTATAAGAAGTCTTGGGATGGTGGAAAATACTAGTGATCGAGAGACTTTCGAAGCATATAGAAAGTATTGTGGAACGTAAACACTAGAATCAGTTTATAATTAGGTGAGCTGGTAGAGTGCTAGTCATTAACCGAAGCCTCTCTTTGATTTTATACGATCGACATTCCGAGAAACTTCACAAATCACTTTATCTGTAGGTTATTTGTAAAGGCATTGATGTGTAATTTCGTCAAAGTTTAAAAGGAAACGAAGCACTACTAGGTAATATAGTAAGGCAATTGAAATGACATGGTCGAGTCGATATAAAGAGGTATTTTTACGTTTATGTGATTTATACTTCTTCCTGTTTCCTCCGAGTAATCTGAATAACCTAGTGATTAAAAACAACGCTTGACACGTTGTTATCGGTCCTCGGTAGTATAGTGGTGAGTATCCCCGCCTGTCACGCGGGAGACCGGGGTTCGATTCCCCGCCGGGGAGTACGTGAATTTTCTTATACCCTTCATTTTAGAAGAAAATCGATTGAAACATATGTTTCTTGAAATTAAGTTCTACGATGTTCACTAATAACATCGTCTATTCGTGTCAAGAAATGGTTATCGAACACTGGTGTTTTTGTTAAAGTATTTTATGTTATGAGTAAAAGTATTTAGAGTTCACTTTTTTTTTTTTTTTAGTGAGAAAGAATGTATTTCACTCGTTCAATGTCCCATACGATATTGGTGTCCCTAACGTTCAGCAACACTCTTTTTCTGTGAAGTACGTAATAAGATTGATGAGCGTACATGTCATTCGTGCATTCTTTCTTGTCTTCCTCTGTGGAAAGCTTTTGTAGAATTTACGAAAACAAACGTTTCACTACTGTCGCATTGCCTAATAGCAATCGATGGTTTGGGGAATTTATAAAATTAAGTGTGTGTTTTTTTTCGTTTAATGTGTTCCTAAATGTTATAAAGTAGTTGTTGAGGTCTATACTATGTAAAAACTACACTGACAAACACCACACCAACATTATTTATAAAATACAATTTGATAACTGCCACGACTTCTGTATTGGAGAAACAAGTAGAAAAATGGAAACCAGATTCAAAGAACATAAAAAGTCACCTTCACACGTTTTCGAACACTGCAAGTCCAATAAACACAACATAACCATAGAAAACACTCAAATACTAAATAGAGAAACAAACATAAACAAACGCAAAATTAAAGAAGCCTTACTTATACAACAACTTAAACCCGAAATAAACCAATATAAAGGAACGCCTTTATACCTATATTAATATAATAAAATAAATAATATTATATATTCAAACATCTAATACCGCCCTCTACATTTCGACACACAGTTACACAACCCCTTTCAAACATGTGGTCAGCTTCCGGTCAGTTACCTCTTTCTTTGTGAACCTGACGATGACCGAAGAAGGTCGAAACGTTGTTCGCTCTCCTATGTAAAATATTTTCCCGACCCAAACGAGCCGTTTTTGCATATAAAGTTGTTACTGATGTTTTTAATAATACCTTTAATATGGCTAATAGGGCCCGGCATGGCCAAGCGTGATGAGGCGTGCGACTCGTAATCTGAGGGTCGCGGGTTCGCATTCCCTTCGCGTCAATCATGCTCGCTTTTTCAGCCGTGAAGGCGTTATAATGTGACGGTCAATCCCACTATTCCTTTTTGCATAGGTATCGATAGAAAAATGTACGCGAGGGTGAAAAGGAAGCGAAAAGGGTCGAATGTGCCTCCGTTGAAGAGAGCTAGAAAAACAAATTCTAATCGATAATCTTTTCTTGAAAACTATAATGATTCCAATGGAAATTTCAAGTGGAAATTGTGGTTTGATTTAGATGTTGGTCATAGAGCGCATGATGCTTATATATATGTAAGTTTGTATAAGAAGTCTTGGGATGGTGGAAAATACTAGTGATCGAGAGACTTTCGAAGCATATAGAAAGTATTGTGGAACGTAAACACTAGAATCAGTTTATAATTAGGTGAGCTGGTAGAGTGCTAGTCATTAACCGAAGCCTCTCTTTGATTTTATACGATCGACATTCCGAGAAACTTCACAAATCACTTTATCTGTAGGTTATTTGTAAAGGCATTGATGTGTAATTTCGTCAAAGTTTAAAGTGAAACAAAGCACTACTAGGTAATATAGTAAGGCAATTGAAATGACATGGTCGAGTCGATATAAAGAGGTATTTTTACGTTTATGTGATTTATACTTCTTCCTGTTTCCTCCGAGTAATCTAAATAACCTAGTGATTAAAAACAACGCTTGACACTTTGTTATCGGTTTGCTCATATTTTGGCCCACTGGCCCAAGGATGCCTTCGGTGTTCAAGCCACTATCGCAACACCAAAAACAAACACACCAAAACTAACAGTCATAATCAGAGGTGTCGATTTCGACATTGAAGATCATGAAATCACTGAAGAATTAACAACTCAAGGCTTTGACATTGCATCATCGAACAGAATCATCTCATTCAGAACGAAACAAAAAACGCCACTGATCAAGGTAACCGTCAACAAAAAAGACGATCAAGAAAAATTATTAAAAAACGGTTGCTTTTTATTTTTCAAAAGACACACGACCGAACCGGAAAAGACACACGACCGAACCGGAAAAGACACACCAAAAACCAATAATCCAATGCTACAAATGTCAACGGTTCGGACACACAAAAACTAATTGTATGGCCAAGGATAGATGTGTCAGATGTGGCGGATCTCACGAGGTCGCTCAGTGTCCTAACGAGCGTAACCAAGTTAGATGCGCCAACTGTCAGGGCCCCCACGCAGCCAGTTGCAAAGGCTGCCCCAAATACACCCAAATACGTAACAGATTCCTTTTCAAAACCACGAACAACAATAATCAAACCCACGGCTACCAAAACAACACCAAACAACCTTTACTACCAACTCCAACTGACTCGCAAACCAAACACGCTCAACCTCAACCAACACGTACTTACGCGGACGTAACACGCCCAAAAACAACACAAGCATTTAACCCAACAGATTTCACCACAAACTCGCTAGCAATGCTGATAGAATTGAGTGATCTCCTTTCATTCGAATCGAGGCACGAGTCACTCAAGGCTGTTTGCAGCCTTGCAAGTCATTATTTTAACCTCCCTCACCTGAAACCACACCATCTTTCACTCAAAATTCACGCGAGGGAAATAAAACAACACAATGATACAACACATTAAAATCTTACACATCAACTGCCAAGGAAATCTTAAAGACAAAAGGATAGAACTATACAACATAAACAAACATATAAACGCCAACATAATCATCATTTCAGAAACACTTTGCACAGAGAAACAAAACACCACAATCCCCGGATTCATCTCACACAACATACCTCACTCAGAAAACAACAGAGGTATAATAACTTACTTTAGTACAAAAATATCGCATCTAATCTCGATAGAAGATTCATTTAAATCTGACATTAATGAGACCATCTTTTTTGTAATATACACTTTAACAACCGGCTAACTATTCCGATTCTAGCCATATATTGCTCACCAACCAAAAAATATCGACATTAAATTCCTTCAAAAATGTGTTAATCGAAAACCCAAACCAATTATTATTGGAGACTTTAATTCAACGCACACAGAATTAAGGGGTAACAGAGACACACGCAGAGGCTCCTGCATAAAAAATTTTATTTCTAGCAATGAAATGCACTTAATTAATGACAATACACCTACACACTTCTCAGCCGCTAACGGCTCATATGATGTACTCGATTTCATCATCGCACCCAAGGACATGGTTAATAGAATATCTAACTTTAAAGTGCATGATGAAATCACCAGTGACCACTTCCCCGTGTCATGTATGATTCATCCGCGCCACCCGGCTGTGGCGTACGTGACTCCTTCCGCATACACCTGCACTGAAACAGACTGGCTCACTTTTAATGCCTCTCTGCACTCATACCTACCCCACCCAATCGAACATGTAAACAACAAAACAGAACTAGACAAATATGTTGATCAAATTACAGAAGCCATAAAGAAAGCCACAAGAAACACAATTCCTAAATCAAAAAGAAAACAATCACTTATTCAATGGACTCTAACACCAGAAATTCACGCACTAATAATCAAACGCAGACAAGTACGACGAATACACTACATCACACGTGATCCACACATTAAAACAGAAATCAATAGAACAAATACAAAAATTAAACAAGAAATTAAAAAAGTCAGAGAAAACAATTGGCATAACTTCTGCAAGAACTTAGAAAAACCAAGAAAAATCCAAAAGAATTCTGGAAAAATTCAAGAGTATTGCGTCAGACAAAACACAAATCACATGTTACAACACATCACACACAACAATAAAATCGCAAGGACGGACGAAGAGAAAGCTGACTTATTAGCTGACTATTACAAATCCGCTTTAGCGATTTAAACTCAGTAGATTTCGACACACAACACCAACACCATGTCAACAACTACATAAATGCAAACCAAGCTTCATTCTCACCAGGATTTCCCGGAGAGACACTAGAAGCATACTCAAATTCAATCAATAGAAAAATAACCATAACCGAACTAAAGATTAATATCAAAACTTGAAGAATACTTCCCCCGGACATGACCAAATACCAAATATTATTCTCAAAATAAGTTCCACTCTCTTACTACAACACCTCACAAACATCATGAACATTTCATTAGCGACAGGGTATTACCCTGACACGTGGAAAAAAAGCCATCATAACAACGATCCCCAAGAAACAAACTAACAGAACAAATCCAGATAATTTCCGCCCCATCAGTCTGTTAAGCTGTCTTGGCAAACTGATGGAGAGAATTATCTCCAACCGTCTCCTCCATTTTGCGAATCAAACAACATCCTTCCAGAATCTCAAAATGCCTCCAGAAAAAAATAGACAAACAACAGATCACTTCACACGACTCACCGAATCAATATACAAAGCTTACAACAACAATCAAGTAACCATCGGGGTATTCTAGATGTCAAAAAAGCATTCGACAGCGTTTGGCACAATGCCATCATATACAAACTAAACCACCTACAAATAAATCCTACGATAGTCAAATGGATTTCAAATTTTTTAACCAATAGAACAGCACAAGTAAAGTCAATAAAACCATATCCAAATTATTTAATATAACGGCAGGAGTGCCCCAAGGATCAGTCTCTCTCCACTTCTTTACATAATTTTCGTCAGTGACATACCTTTTCCAAATCTAACATACACACACAATTCACAATACGCAGATGACATCGCAATCTGGAGCACCTCCAGAAACCCAGTAATGGCCATGTCTCGCGTACAAGAATCACTAAACAACGTCTCAACATGGAGCAACAAGTGGAGGGTCGTGTTAAATCCGACAAAACACAAGCAATCACCTTCTATAGAAAACTAAAGAAGCAAAGAAAAAATCTAGAAAAATAAATCTATCACTTGGAAACACAACCATTAACATGAGCAAAAACATCACATTCCTTGGCGTCACTTTCGACACAAAACTAACATGGAAAAACACATAAACAATATACACTCATCAATAAGAAAAAGGATTTCATATCTAAAGACTATAACTGGTAAACAATCAAAATGCGCACCGAACACCATTATACAAATATACAAGGCTTACATCCGTCCACTAATAGAGTACGGATGTCAAGTAACATACAACATGTCAAACAACACACTCCAAAAAAATCCAAGTGCAACAAAACAAAATATTAAAATCCGCATTCAGTTTACCATCTTTTACACCAACAAATTATCTACACCAAATTAGTAATTTACCAACTATAAAAGATAGAATAACAGAACTTTCTCTGAAATATTATCGAAAAGCAGAAAACAGAAACAAACTAACGGCATCACTACACAAATTATCAAGTGCACCAACAAAATACATATCACCATACAACATATTTCAAGAATCACAATCCACTCAACAAAGAGTCTAAATACATAAAAACTATGTTATTAACATGAATTCCTTTTTTTTTTTCAGGTACAGGGCACACGACAGGCAAAACTTTCGGCGCCTGTCGTGTGAAAGTGGGTTTTCTCGGGGTACTCCCGTTTCCCCCCACATCAAAATCTTCAGGCATTGGATTTCTAAATCCCAGCCCAGGCAACCTTTTTGCCAGACCCAGAATCGGGCCGTTTGATTTGATCTGAACTTGAATGAATTACATTCATGTTCACATCTACCCAACTTTTTCTTTTCGAGACAGGTCCCGACCTTTCCTTCTTTCCACTGCTACCTTTCCCTCCACCCAAAAGACCATTTAGTGAGACATTCCCCACCCAAAAAGTCAAGAATAATAACGATAATTAATTTATTAAAATAATAATAAAAAAAAAACCCACCACTTAATCCTAATAACAATCCACGAAAGGGGACGAAGAGGAACTACAAAGTTCCTGAACACCTCAGTTGGAGAGAGAACTCTTCGGATTTCTCTCTCTCTAAACTGAACCCCTGCCACGTTAGTTTAGTTTAGTTTAGTTGTTATCGGTCCTCGGTAGTATAGTGGTGAGTATCCCCGCCTGTCACGCGGGAGACCGGGGTTCGATTCCCCGCCGGGGAGTACGTGAATTTTCTTATACCCTTCATTTTAGAAGAAAACCGATTGAAACATATGTTTCTTGAAATTAAGTTCTTCGATGTTCACTGATAACATCGTCTATTCGTGTCAAGAAATGGTTATCGAACACTGCTGTTTTTGTTAAAGTATTTTATGTTATGAGTAAAAGTATTTAGAGTTCACTGTTCTTTTTTTTAATGAGAAAGAATGTATTTCACTCGTTCAATGTCCCATACGATATTGGTGTCCCTAACGTTCAGCAACACTCTTTATCTGTGAAGTACGTAATAAGATTGATGAGCGTACATGTCATTCGTGCATTCTTTCTTGTCTTCCTCTGTGGAAAGCTTTTGTAGAATTTACGAAAACAAACGTTTCACTACTGTCGCATTGCCTAATAGCAATCGATGGTTTGGGGAATTTATAAAATTAAGTGTGTTTTTTTTTTCGTTTAATGTGTTCCTAAATGTTATAAAGTAGTTGTTGAGGTCTATACTATGTAAAAACTACACTGACAAACACCACACCAACATTATTTATAAAATACAATTTGATAACTGCCACGACTTCTGTATTGGAGAAACAAGTAGAAAAATGGAAACCAGATTCAAAGAACATAAAAAAAGTCACCTTCCCACGTTTTCGAACACTGCAAGTCCAATAAACACAACATAACCATAGAAAACACTCAAATACTAAATAGAGAAACAAACATAAACAAACGCAAAATTAAAGAAGCCTTACTTATACAACAACTTAAACCCGAAATAAACCAATATAAAGGAACGCCTTTATACCTATATTAATATAATAAAATAAATAATATTATATATTCAAACATCTAATACCGCCCTCTACATTTCGACACACAGTTACACAACCCCTTTCAAACATGTGGTCAGCTTCCGGTCAGTTACCTCTTTCTTTGTGAACCTGACGATGACCGAAGAAGGTCGAAACGTTGTTCGCTCTTCTATGTAAAATATTTTCCCAACCCAAACGAGCCGTTTTTGCATATAAAGTTGTTACTGATGTTTTTAATAATACCTTTAATATGGCTAATAGGGCCCGGCATGGCCAAGCGTGATAAGGCGTGCGACTCGTAATCTGAGGGTCGCGGGTTCGCATTCCCTTCGCGTCAATCATGCTCGCTTTTTCAGCCGTGAAGGCGTTATAATGTAACGGTCAATCCCACTATTCCTTCGTAAAAGAGTAGCCCAAGATTTCGCGGTGGGTGGTGATGACTAGCTGCCTTCCCTCTTGTCTTACAGTGCTAAATTATGGACGGCTAGCACAGATAGCCCTCGAGTAGTTTTGTGCGAAATTCACATAGAAACAAACGAACATATGGCTAATTTTGTAATCATGTGTATAAGCGTATTCGAAATTTTAATCAGTCATATAAAACGTAAAAAGATTTTAAATGTTTCATTACGTGAAAAAATATAAGATCGATTTAAATAAACAAAAATAATAAATGTTTAACTGTACGTGATGGACGTCGAAGAAGATTTTTTTGACGACCGCCCTTGAAAAGACGTTTTTGCATAGGTATCGATAGAAAAATGTACGCGAGGGTGAAAAGGAAGCGAAAAGGGTCGAATGTGCCTCCGTTGAAGAGAGCTAGAAAAACAAATTCTAATCGATAATCTTTTCTTGAAAACTATAATGATTCCAATGGAAATTTCAAGTGGAAATTGTGGTTTGATTTAGATGTTGGTCATAGAGCGCATGATGCTTATATATATGTAAGTTTGTATAAGAAGTCTTGGGATGGTGGAAAATACTAGTGATCGAGAGACTTTCGAAGCATATAGAAAGTATTGTGGAACGTAAACACTAGAATCAGTTTATAATTAGGTGAGCTGGTAGAGTGCTAGTCATTAACCGAAGCCTCTCTTTGATTTTATACGATCGACATTCCGAGAAACTTCACAAATCACTTTATCTGTAGGTTATTTGTAAAGGCATTGATGTGTAATTTCGTCGAAGTTTAAAGTGAAACGAAGCACTACTAGGTAATATAGTAAGGCAATTGAAATGACATGGTCGAGTCGATATAAAGAGGTATTTTTACGTTTATGTGATTTATACTTCTTCCTGTTTCCTCCGAGTAATCTGAATAACCTAGTGATTAAAACAACGCTTGACACGTTGTTATCGGTCCTCGGTAGTATAGTGGTGAGTATCCCCGCCTGTCACGCGGGAGACCGGGTTCGATTCCCCGCCGGGGAGTACGTGAATTTTCTTATACCCTTCATTTTAGAAGAAAATCGATTGAAACATATGTTTCTTGAAATTAAGTTCTTCGATGTTCACTGATAACATTGACTATTCGTGTCAAGAAATGGTTATCGAACACTGCTGTTTTTGTTAAAGTATTTTATGTTATGAGTAAAAGTATTTAGAGTTCACTGTTGTTTTTTTTTAATGAGAAAGAATGTATTTCACTCGTTCAATGTCCCATACGATATTGGTGTCCCTAACGTTCAGCAACACTCTTTATCTGTGAAGTACGTAATAAGATTGATGAGCGTACATGTCATTCGTGCATTCTTTCTTGTCTTCCTCTGTGGAAAGCTTTTGTAGAATTTACGAAAACAAACGTTTCACTACTGTCGCATTGCCTAATAGCAATCGATGGTTTGGGGAATTTATAAAATTAAGTGTGTTTTTTTTTTCGTTTAATGTGTTCCTAAATGTTATAAAGTAGTTGTTGAGGTCTATACTATGTAAAAACTACACTGACAAACACCACACCAACATTATTTATAAAATACAATTTGATAACTGCCACGACTTCTGTATTGGAGAAACAAGTAGAAAAATGGAAACCAGATTCAAAGAACATAAAAAGTCACCTTCCCACGTTTTCGAACACTGCAAGTCCAATAAACACAACATAACCATAGAAAACACTCAAATACTAAATAGAGAAACAAACATAAACAAACGCAAAATTAAAGAAGCCTTACTTATACAACAACTTAAACCCGAAATAAACCAATATAAAGGAACGCCTTTATACCTATATTAATATAATAAAATAAATAATATTATATATTCAAACATCTAATACCGCCCTCTACATTTCGACACACAGTTACACAACCCCTTTCAAACATGTGGTCAGCTTCCGGTCAGTTACCTCTTTCTTTGTGAACCTGACGATGACCGAAGAAGGTCGAAACGTTGTTCGCTCTTCTATGTAAAATATTTTCCCAACCCAAACGAGCCGTTTTTGCATATAAAGTTGTTACTGATGTTTTTAATAATACCTTTAATATGGCTAATAGGGCCCGGCATGGCCAAGCGTGATAAGGCGTGCGACTCGTAATCTGAGGGTCGCGGGTTCGCATTCCCTTCGCGTCAATCATGCTCGCTTTTTCAGCCGTGAAGGCGTTATAATGTAACGGTCAATCCCACTATTCCTTCGTAAAAGAGTAGCCCAAGATTTCGCGGTGGGTGGTGATGACTAGCGGCCTTCCCTCTTGTCCCACAGTGCTAAATTATGGACGGCTAGCACAGATAGCCCTCGAGTAGTTTTGTGCGAAATTCACATAGAAACAAACGAACATATGGCTAATTTTGTAATCATGTGTATAAGAGTATTCGAAATTTTAATCAGTCATATAAATCGTAAAAAGATTTTAAATGTTTCATTACGTGAAAAAATATAAGATCGATTTAAATAAACAAAAATAATAAATGTTCAACTGTACGTGATGGACGTCGAAGAAGATTTCTTTGACGACCGCCCTTGAAAAGACGTTTTTGCATAGGTATCGATAGAAAAATGTACGCGAGGGTGAAAAGGAAGCGAAAAGGGTCGAATGTGCCTCCGTTGAAGAGAGCTAGAAAAACAAATTCTAATCGATAATCTTTTCTTGAAAACTATAATGATTCCAATGGAAATTTCAAGTGGAAATTGTGGTTTGATTTAGATGTTGGTCATAGAGCGCATGATGCTTATATATATGTAAGTTTGTATAAGAAGTCTTGGGATGGTGGAAAATACTAGTGATCGAGAGACTTTCGAAGCATATAGAAAGTATTGTGGAACGTAAACACTAGAATCAGTTTATAATTAGGTGAGCTGGTAGAGTGCTAGTCATTAACCGAAGCCTCTCTTTGATTTTATACGATCGACATTCCGAGAAACTTCACAAATCACTTTATCTGTAGGTTATTTGTAAAGGCATTGATGTGTAATTTCGTCGAAGTTTAAAGTGAAACGAAGCACTACTAGGTAATATAGTAAGGCAATTGAAATGACATGGTCGAGTCGATATAAAGAGGTATTTTTACGTTTATGTGATTTATACTTCTTCCTGTTTCCTCCGAGTAATCTGAATAACCTAGTGATTAAAAACAACGCTTGACACGTTGTTATCGGTCCTCGGTAGTATAGTGGTGAGTATCCCCGCCTGTCACGCGGGAGACCGGGGTTCGATTCCCCGCCGGGGAGTACGTGAATTTTCTTATACCCTTCATTTTAGAAGAAAATCGATTGAAACATATGTTTCTTGAAATTAAGTTCGTCTATTCGTGTCAAGAAATGGTTAACGAACACTGCTGTTTTTGTTAAAATATTTTATGCTATGAGTAAAAGTATTTAGAGTTCACTGTTCTTTTTTTTTAGTGAGAAAGAATGTATTTCACTCGTTCAATGTCCCATACGATATTGGTGTCCCTAACGTTCAGCAACACTCTTTATGTGTGAAGTACGTAATAAGATTGATGAGCGTACATGTCATTCGTGCATTCTTTCTTGTCTTCCTCTGTGGAAAGCTTTTGTAGAATTTACGAAAACAAACGTTTCACTACTGTCGCATTGCCTAATAGCAATCGATGGTTTGGGAATTTATAAAATTAAGTGTGTGTTTTTTTCTCGTTTAATGTGTTCCTAAATGTTATAAAGTAGTTGTTGAGGTCTATACTATGTAAAAACTACACTGACAAACACCACACCAACATTATTTATAAAATACAATTTGATAACTGCCACGACTTCTGTATTGGAGAAACAAGTAGAAAAATGGAAACCAGATTCAAAGAACATGAAAAGTCACCTTCACACGTTTTCGAACACTGCAAGTCCCAATAAACACAACATAACCATAGAAAACACTCAAATACTAAATAGAGAAACAAACATAAACAAACGCAAAATTAAAGAAGCCTTACTTATACAACAACTTAAACCCGAAATAAACCAATATAAAGGAACGCCTTTATACCTATATTAATATAATAAAATAAATAATATTATATATTCAATCATCTAATACCGCCCTCTATATTTCGACACACAGTTACACAACCTCTTTCAAACATGTGGTCAGCTTCCGGTCAGTTACCTCTTTCTTTGTGAACCTGACGATGACCGAAGAAGGTCGAAACGTTGTTCGCTCTTCTATGTAAAATATTTTCTTGACCCAAACGAGCCGTTTTTGCATATAAAGTTGTTACTGATGTTTTTAATAATACCTTTAATATGGCTAATAGGGCCCGGCATGGCCAAGCGTGATAAGGCGTGCGACTCGTAATCTGAGGGTCGCGGGTTCGCATTCCCTTCGCGTCAATCATGCTCGCTTTTTCAGCCGTGAAGGCGTTATAATGTAACGGTCAATCCCACTATTCCTTCGTAAAAGAGTAGCCCAAGATTTCGCGGTGGGTGGTGATGACTAGCGGCCTTCCCTCTTGTCCCACAGTGCTAAATTATAAACGGCTAGCACAGATAGCCCTCGAGTAGTTTTGTGCGAAATTCACATAGAAACAAACGAACATATGGCTAATTTTGTAATCATGTGTATAAGAGTATTCGAAATTTTAATCAGTCATATAAATCGTAAAAAGATTTTAAATGTTTCATTACGTGAAAAAAATATAAGATCGATTTAAATAAACAAAAATAATAAATGTTCAACTGTACGTGATGGACGTCGAAGAAGATTTCTTTGACGACCGCCCTTGAAAAGACGTTTTTGCATAGGTATCGATAGAAAAATGTACGCGAGGGTGAAAAGGAAGCGAAAAGGGTCGAATGTGCCTCCGTTGAAGAGAGCTAGAAAACAAATTCTAATCGATAATCTTTTCTTGAAAACTATAATGATTCCAATGGAAATTTCAAGTGGAAATTGTGGTTTGATTTAGATGTTGGTCATAGAGCGCATGATGCTTATATATATGTAAGTTTGTATAAGAAGTCTTGGGATGGTGGAAAATACTAGTGATCGAGAGACTTTCGAAGCATATAGAAAGTATTGTGGAACGTAAACACTAGAATCAGTTTATAATTAGGTGAGCTGGTAGAGTGCTAGTCATTAACCGAAGCCTCTCTTTGATTTTATACGATCGACATTCCGAGAAACTTCACAAATCACTTTATCTGTAGGTTATTTGTAAAGGCATTGATGTGTAATTTCGTCGAAGTTTAAAGTGAAACGAAGCACTACTAGGTAATATAGTAAGGCAATTGAAATGACATGGTCGAGTCGATATAAAGAGGTATTTTTACGTTTATGTGATTTATACTTCTTCCTGTTTCCTCCGAGTAATCTGAATAACCTAGTGATTAAAAACAACGCTTGACACGTTGTTATCGGTCCTCGGTAGTATAGTGGTGAGTATCCCCGCCTGTCACGCGGGAGACCGGGGTTCGATTCCCCGCCGGGGAGTACGTGAATTTTCTTATACCCTTCATTTTAGAAGAAAATCGATTGAAACATATGTTTCTTGAAATTAAGTTCGTCTATTCGTGTCAAGAAATGGTTATCGAACACTGCTGTTTTTGTTAAAATATTTTATGTTATGAGTAAAAGTATTTAGAGTTCACTGTTCTTTTTTTTTTTAGTGAGAAAGAATGTATTTCACTCGTTCAATGTCCCATACGATATTGGTGTCCCTAACGTTCAGCAACACTCTTTATCTGTGAAGTACGTAATAAGATTGATGAGCGTACATGTCATTCGTGCATTCTTTCTTGTCTTCCTCTGTGGAAAGCTTTGTAGAATTTACGAAAACAAACGTTTCACTACTGTCGCATTGCCTAATAGCAATCGATGGTTTGGGAATTTATAAAATTAAGTGTGTGTTTTTTCGTTTAATGTGTTCCTAAATGTTATAAAGTAGTTGTTGAGGTCTATACTATGTAAAAACTACACTGACAAACACCACACCAACATTATTTATAAAATACAATTTGATAACTGCCACGACTTCTGTATTGGAGAAACAAGTAGAAAATGGAAACCAGATTCAAAGAACATGAAAAGTCACCTTCACACGTTTTCGAACACTGCAAGTCCAATAAACACAACATAACCATAGAAAACACTCAAATACTAAATAGAGAAACAAACATAAACAAACGCAAAATTAAAGAAGCCTTACTTATACAACAACTTAAACCCGAAATAAACCAATATAAAGGAACGCCTTTATACCTATATTAATATAATAAAATAAATAATATTATATATTCAATCATCTAATACCGCCCTCTATATTTCGACACACAGTTACACAACCTCTTTCAAACATGTGGTCAGCTTCCGGTCAGTTACCTCTTTCTTTGTGAACCTGACGATGACCGAAGAAGGTCGAAACGTTGTTCGCTCTTCTATGTAAAATATTTTCTTGACCCAAACGAGCCGTTTTGCATATAAAGTTGTTACTGATGTTTTAATAATACCTTTAATATGGCTAATAGGGCCCGGCATGGCCAAGCGTGATAAGGCGTGCGACTCGTAATCTGAGAGTCGCGGGTTCGCATTCCCTTCGCGTCAATCATGCTCGCTTTTTCAGCCGTGAAGGCGTTATAATGTAACGGTCAATCCCACTATTCCTTCGTAAAAGAGTAGCCCAAGATTTCGCGGTGGGTGGTGATGACTAGCGGCCTTCCCTCTTGTCCCACAGTGCTAAATTATAAACGGCTAGCACAGATAGCCCTCGAGTAGTTTTGTGCGAAATTCACATAGAAACAAACGAACATATGGCTAATTTTGTAATCATGTGTATAAGAGTATTCGAAATTTTAATCAGTCATATAAATCGTAAAAGATTTTAAATGTTTCATTACGTGAAAAATATAAGATCGATTTAAATAAACAAAAATAATAAATGTTCAACTGTACGTGATGGACGTCGAAGAAGATTTCTTTGACGACCGCCCTTGAAAAGACGTTTTTTGCATAGGTATCGATAGAAAAATGTACGCGAGGGTGAAAAGGAAGCGAAAAGGGTCGAATGTGCCTCCGTTGAAGAGAGCTAGAAAACAAATTCTAATCGATAATCTTTTCTTGAAAACTATAATGATTCCAATGGAAATTTCAAGTGGAAATTGTGGTTTGATTTAGATGTTGGTCATAGAGCGCATGATGCTTATATATATGTAAGTTTGTATAAGAAGTCTTGGGATGGTGGAAAATACTAGTGATCGAGAGACTTTCGAAGCATATAGAAAGTATTGTGGAACGTAAACACTAGAATCAGTTTATAATTAGGTGAGCTGGTAGAGTGCTAGTCATTAACCGAAGCCTCTCTTTGATTTTATACGATCGACATTCCGAGAAACTTCACAAATCACTTTATCTGTAGGTTATTTGTAAAGGCATTGATGTGTAATTTCGTCGAAGTTTAAAGTGAAACGAAGCACTACTAGGTAATATAGTAAGGCAATTGAAATGACATGGTCGAGTCGATATAAAGAGGTATTTTTACGTTTATGTGATTTATACTTCTTCCTGTTTCCTCCGAGTAATCTGAATAACCTAGTGATTAAAAACAACGCTTGACACGTTGTTATCGGTCCTCGGTAGTATAGTGGTGAGTATCCCCGCCTGTCACGCGGGAGACCGGGGTTCGATTCCCCGCCGGGGAGTACGTGAATTTTCTTATACCCTTCATTTTAGAAGAAAATCGATTGAAACATATGTTTCTTGAAATTAAGTTCGTCTATTCGTGTCAAGAAATGGTTATCGAACACTGCTGTTTTGTTAAAGTATTTTATGTTATGAGTAAAAGTATTTAGAGTTCACTGTTCTTTTTTTTTAGTGAGAAAGAATGTATTTCACTCGTTCAATGTCCCATACGATATTGGTGTCCCTAACGTTCAGCAACACTCTTTATCTGTGAAGTACGTAATAAGATTGATGAGCGTACATGTCATTCGTGCATTCTTTCTTGTCTTCCTCTGTGGAAAGCTTTTGTAGAATTTACGAAAACAAACGTTTCACTACTGTCGCATTGCCTAATAGCAATCGATGGTTTGGGAATTTATAAAATTAAGTGTGTTTTTTTTCTCGTTTAATGTGTTCCTAAATGTTATAAAGTAGTTGTTGA